>NW_027664061.1:15000-57500 GCF_964034855.1 Anser brachyrhynchus
AAAACACGTACGGTGCCACTTTCTGCCATCAAAAAGTGCTCTCAGCGGAAGCCTTTGGGTACACCTGAACTCCCTGGGGGAGCCTTTACGCAACCCCACACTCAACAGGACTCTGCGTCTTCACTCTTTCCTAACAACCCTAAACATAACCCTAACCGCAACAAGAAGCTGAACCCGAGTTAGACCCGAAAAAACACGTACGGTGCCACTTTCTGCCATCAAAAAGTGCTCTCAGCGGAAGCCTTTGGGTACACCTGAACTCCCTGGGGGAGCCTTTACGCAACCCCACACTCAACAGGACTCTGCGTCTTCACTCTTTCCTAACAACCCTAAACATAACCCTAACCGCAACAAGAAGCTGAACCCGAGTTAGACCCGAAAAAACACGTACGGTGCCACTTTCTGCCATCAAAAAGTGCTCTCAGCGGAAGCCTTTGGGTACACCTGAACTCCCTGGGGGAGCCTTTACGCAACCCCACACTCAACAGGACTCTGCGTCTTCACTCTTTCCTAACAACCCTAAACATAACCCTAACCGCAACAAGAAGCTGAACCCGAGTTAGACCCGAAAAAACACGTACGGTGCCACTTTCTGCCATCAAAAAGTGCTCTCAGCGGAAGCCTTTGGGTACACCTGAACTCCCTGGGGGAGCCTTTACGCAACCCCACACTCAACAGGACTCTGCGTCTTCACTCTTTCCTAACAACCCTAAACATAACCCTAACCGCAACAAGAAGCTCAACCCGAGTTAGACCCGAAAAAACACGTACGGTGCCACTTTCTGCCATCCAAAAGTGCTCTCAGCGGAAGCCTTTGGGTACACCTGAACTCCCTGGGGGAGCCTTTACGCAACCGCACACTCAACAGGACTCTGCGTCTTCACTCTTTCCTAACAACCCTAAACATAACCCTAACCGCAACAAGAAGCTGAACCCGAGTTAGACCCGAAAAAACACGTACGGTGCCACTTTCTGCCATCAAAAAGTGCTCTCAGCGGAAGCCTTTGGGTACACCTGAACTCCCTGGGGGAGCCTTTACGCAACCTCACACTCAACAGGACTCTGCGTCTTCACTCTTTCCTAACAACCCTAAACATAACCCTAACCGCAACAAGAAGCTGAACCCGAGTTAGACCCGAAAAAACACGTACGGTGCCACTTTCTGCCATCAAAAAGTGCTCTCAGCGGAAGCCTTTGGGTACACCTGAACTCCCTGGGGGAGCCTTTACGCAACCCCACACTCAACAGGACTCTGCGTCTTCACTCTTTCCTAACAACCCTAAACATAACCCTAACCGCAACAAGAAGCTGAACCCGAGTTAGACCCGAAAAAACACGTACGGTGCCACTTTCTGCCATCAAAAAGTGCTCTCAGCGGAAGCCTTTGGGTACACCTGAACTCCCTGGGGGAGCCTTTACGCAACCCCACACTCAACAGGACTCTGCGTCTTCGCTCTTTCCTAACAACCCTAAACATAACCCTAACCGCAACAAGAAGCTGAACCCGAGTTAGACCCGAAAAAACACGTACGGTGCCACTTTCTGCCATCCAAAAGTGCTCTCAGCGGAAGCCTTTGGGTACACCTGAACTCCCTGGGGGAGCCTTTACGCAACCACACACTCAACAGGACTCTGCGTCTTCACTCTTTCCTAACAACCCTAAACATAACCCTAACCGCAACAAGAAGCTGAACCCGAGTTAGACCCGAAAAAACACGTACGGTGCCACTTTCTGCCATCCAAAAGTGCTCTCAGCGGAAGCCTTTGGGTACACCTGAACTCCCTGGGGGAGCCTTTACGCAACCCCACACTCAACAGGACTCTGCGTCTTCACTCTTTCCTAACAACCCTAAACATAACCCTAACAGGAACAAGAAGCTCAACCCGAGTTAGACCCGAAAAAACACGTACGGTGCATCTTTCTGCCATCAAAAAGTGCTCTCAGCGGAAGCCTTTGGGTACACCTGAACTCCCTGGGGGAGCCTTTACACAACCCCACACTCAACAGGACTCTGCGTCTTCACTCTTTCCTAACAACCCTAAACATAACCCTAACAGGAACAAGAAGCTCAACCCGAGTTAGACCCGAAAAAACACGTACGGTGCCACTTTCTGCCATCAAAAAGTGCTCTCAGCGGAAGCCTTTGGGTACACCTGAACTCCCTGGGGGAGCCTTTACGCAACCCCACACTCAACAGGACTCTGCGTCTTCACTCTTTCCTAACAACCCTAAACATAACCCTAACCGCAACAAGAAGCTGAACCCGAGTTAGACCCGAAAAAACACGTACGGTGCCACTTTCTGCCATCAAAAAGTGCTCTCAGCGGAAGCCTTTGGGTACACGTGAACTCCCTGGGGGAGCCTTTACGCAACCCCACACTCAACAGGACTCTGCGTCTTCACTCTTTCCTAACAACCCTAAACATAACCCTAACCGCAACAAGAAGCTGAACCCGAGTTAGACCCGAAAAAACACGTACGGTGCCACTTTCTGCCATCAAAAAGTGCTCTGAGCGGAAGCCTTTGGGTACACCTGAACTCCCTGGGGGAGCCTTTACGCAACCCCACACTCAACAGGACTCTGCGTCTTCACTCTTTCCTAACAACCCTAAACATAACCCTAACCGCAACAAGAAGCTGAACCCGAGTTAGACCCGAAAAAACACGTACGGTGCCACTTTCTGCCATCAAAAAGTGCTCTGAGCGGAAGCCTTTGGGTACACCTGAACTCCCTGGGGGAGCCTTTACGCAACCCCACACTCAACAGGACTCTGCGTCTTCACTCTTTCCTAACAACCCTAAACATAACCCTAACCGCAACAAGAAGCTGGACCCGAGTTAGACCCGAAAAAACACGTACGGTGCCACTTTCTGCCATCAAAAAGTGCTCTCAGCGGAAGCCTTTGGGTACACCTGAACTCCCTGGGGGAGCCTTTACGCAACCCCACACTCAACAGGACTCTGCGTCTTCACTCTTTCCTAACAACCCTAAACATAACCCTAACCGCAACAAGAAGCTCAACCCGAGTTAGACCCGAAAAAACACGTACGGTGCCACTTTCTGCCATCAAAAAGTGCTCTCAGCGGAAGCCTTTGGGTACACCTGAACTCCCTGGGGGAGCCTTTACGCAACCCCACACTCAACAGGACTCTGCGTCTTCACTCTTTCCTAACAACACTAAACATAACCCTAACCGCAACAAGAAGCTGAACCCGAGTTAGACCCGAAAAAACACGTACGGTGCCACTTTCTGCCATCAAAAAGTGCTCTCAGCGGAAGCCTTTGGGTACACCTGAACTCCCTGGGGGAGCCTTTACGCAACCCCACACTCAACAGGACTCTGCGTCTTCACTCTTTCCTAACAACCCTAAACATAACCCTAACCGCAACAAGAAGCTGAACCCGAGTTAGACCCGAAAAAACACGTACGGTGCCACTTTCTGCCATCAAAAAGTGCTCTCAGCGGAAGCCTTTGGGTACACCTGAACTCCCTGGGGGAGCCTTTATGCAACCCCACACTCAACAGGACTCTGCGTCTTCACTCTTTCCTAACAACCCTAAACATAACCCTAACCGCAACAAGAAGCTGAACCCGAGTTAGACCCGAAAAAACACGTACGGTGCCACTTTCTGCCATCCAAAAGTGCTCTCAGCGGAAGCCTTTGGGTACACCTGAACTCCCTGGGGGAGCCTTTACGCAACCGCACACTCAACAGGACTCTGCGTCTTCACTCTTTCCTAACAACCCTAAACATAACCCTAACCGCAACAAGAAGCTCAACCCGAGTTAGACCCGAAAAAACACGTACGGTGCCACTTTCTGCCATCAAAAAGTGCTCTCAGCGGAAGCCTTTGGGTACACCTGAACTCCCTGGGGGAGCCTTTACGCAACCTCACACTCAACAGGACTCTGCGTCTTCACTCTTTCCTAACAACCCTAAACATAACCCTAACCGCAACAAGAAGCTGAACCCGAGTTAGACCCGAAAAAACACGTACGGTGCCACTTTCTGCCATCAAAAAGTGCTCTCAGCGGAAGCCTTTGGGTACACCTGAACTCCCTGGGGGAGCCTTTACGCAACCCCACACTCAACAGGACTCTACGTCTTCACTCTTTCCTAACAACCCTAAACATATCCCTAACCGCAACAAGAAGCTCAACCCGAGTTAGACCCGAAAAAACACGTACGGTGCCACTTTCTGCCATCAAAAAGTGCTCTCAGCGGAAGCCTTTGGGTACACCTGAACTCCCTGGGGGAGCCTTTACGCAACCCCACACTCAACAGGACTCTGCGTCTTCACTCTTTCCTAACAACCCTAAACATAACCCTAACCGCAACAAGAAGCTGAACCCGAGTTAGACCCGAAAAAACACGTACGGTGCCACTTTCTGCCATCAAAAAGTGCTCTCAGCGGAAGCCTTTGGGTACACCTGAACTCCCTGGGGGAGCCTTTACGCAACCCCACACTCAACAGGACTCTGCGTCTTCACTCTTTCCTAACAACCCTAAACATAACCCTAACCGCAACAAGAAGCTCAACCCGAGTTAGACCCGAAAAAACACGTACGGTGCCACTTTCTGCCATCCAAAAGTGCTCTCAGCGGAAGCCTTTGGGTACACGTGAACTCCCTGGGGGAGCCTTTACGCAACCCCACACTCAACAGGACTCTGCGTCTTCACTCTTTCCTAACAACCCTAAACATAACCCTAACCGCAACAAGAAGCTGAACCCGAGTTAGACCCGAAAAAACACGTACGGTGCCACTTTCTGCCATCAAAAAGTGCTCTGAGCGGAAGCCTTTGGGTACACCTGAACTCCCTGGGGGAGCCTTTACGCAACCCCACACTCAACAGGACTCTGCGTCTTCACTCTTTCCTAACAACCCTAAACATAACCCTAACCGCAACAAGAAGCTGAACCCGAGTTAGACCCGAAAAAACACGTACGGTGCCACTTTCTGCCATCAAAAAGTGCTCTGAGCGGAAGCCTTTGGGTACACCTGAACTCCCTGGGGGAGCCTTTACGCAACCCCACACTCAACAGGACTCTGCGTCTTCACTCTTTCCTAACAACCCTAAACATAACCCTAACCGCAACAAGAAGCTGAACCCGAGTTAGACCCGAAAAAACACGTACGGTGCCACTTTCTGCCATCAAAAAGTGCTCTCAGCGGAAGCCTTTGGGTACACCTGAACTCCCTGGGGGAGCCTTTACGCAACCCCACACTCAACAGGACTCTGCGTCTTCACTCTTTCCTAACAACCCTAAACATAACCCTAACCGCAACAAGAAGCTGAACCCGAGTTAGACCCGAAAAAACACGTACGGTGCCACTTTCTGCCATCCAAAAGTGCTCTCAGCGGAAGCCTTTGGGTACACCTGAACTCCCTGGGGGAGCCTTTACGCAACCCCACACTCAACAGGACTCTGCGTCTTCACTCTTTCCTAACAACCCTAAACATAACCCTAACAGGAACAAGAAGCTCAACCCGAGTTAGACCCGAAAAAACACGTACGGTGCATCTTTCTGCCATCAAAAAGTGCTCTCAGCGGAAGCCTTTGGGTACACCTGAACTCCCTGGGGGAGCCTTTACACAACCCCACACTCAACAGGACTCTGCGTCTTCACTCTTTCCTAACAACCCTAAACATAACCCTAACCGCAACAAGAAGCTCAACCCGAGTTAGACCCGAAAAAACACGTACGGTGCCACTTTCTGCCATCAAAAAGTGCTCTCAGCGGAAGCCTTTGGGTACACCTGAACTCCCTGGGGGAGCCTTTACGCAACCCCACACTCAACAGGACTCTGCGTCTTCACTCTTTCCTAACAACCCTAAACATAACCCTAACCGCAACAAGAAGCTGAACCCGAGTTAGACCCGAAAAAACACGTACGGTGCCACTTTCTGCCATCAAAAAGTGCTCTCAGCGGAAGCCTTTGGGTACACCTGAACTCCCTGGGGGAGCCTTTACGCAACCCCACACTCAACAGGACTCTGCGTCTTCACTCTTTCCTAACAACCCTAAACATAACCCTAACCGCAACAAGAAGCTCAACCCGAGTTAGACCCGAAAAAACACGTACGGTGCCACTTTCTGCCATCAAAAAGTGCTCTGAGCGGAAGCCTTTGGGTAAACCTGAACTCCCTGGGGGAGCCTTTACGCAACCCCACACTCAACAGGACTCTGCGTCTTCACTCTTTCCTAACAACCCTAAACATAACCCTAACCGCAACAAGAAGCTCAACCCGAGTTAGACCCGAAAAAACACGTACGGTGCCACTTTCTGCCATCAAAAAGTGCTCTGAGCGGAAGCCTTTGGGTACACCTGAACTCCCTGGGGGAGCCTTTACGCAACCCCACACTCAACAGGACTCTGCGTCTTCACTCTTTCCTAACAACCCTAAACATAACCCTAACCGCAACAAGAAGCTGAACCCGAGTTAGACCCGAAAAAACACGTACGGTGCCACTTTCTGCCATCAAAAAGTGCTCTCAGCGGAAGCCTTTGGGTACACCTGAACTCCCTGGGGGAGCCTTTACGCAACCCCACACTCAACAGGACTCTGCGTCTTCACTCTCTCCTAACAACCCTAAACATAACCCTAACCGCAACAAGAAGCTGAACCCGAGTTAGACCCGAAAAAACACGTACGGTGCCACTTTCTGCCATCAAAAAGTGCTCTCAGCGGAAGCCTTTGGGTACACCTGAACTCCCTGGGGGAGCCTTTACGCAACCCCACACTCAACAGGACTCTGCGTCTTCACTCTTTCCTAACAACCCTAAACATAACCCTAACCGCAACAAGAAGCTGAACCCGAGTTAGACCCGAAAAAACACGTACGGTGCCACTTTCTGCCATCAAAAAGTGCTCTCAGCGGAAGCCTTTGGGTACACCTGAACTCCCTGGGGGAGCCTTTACGCAACCCCACACTCAACAGGACTCTGCGTCTTCACTCTTTCCTAACAACCCTAAACGTAACCCTAACCGCAACAAGAAGCTGAACCCGAGTTAGACCCGAAAAAACACGTACGGTGCCACTTTCTGCCATCAAAAAGTGCTCTGAGCGGAAGCCTTTGGGTACACCTGAACTCCCTGGGGGAGCCTTTACGCAACCCCACACTCAACAGGACTCTGCGTCTTCACTCTTTCCTAACAACCCTAAACATAACCCTAACCGCAACAAGAAGCTGAACCCGAGTTAGACCCGAAAAAACACGTACGGTGCCACTTTCTGCCATCCAAAAGTGCTCTCAGCGGAAGCCTTTGGGTACACGTGAACTCCCTGGGGGAGCCTTTACGCAACCCCACACTCAACAGGACTCTGCGTCTTCACTCTTTCCTAACAACCCTAAACATAACCCTAACCGCAACAAGAAGCTGAACCCGAGTTAGACCCGAAAAAACACGTACGGTGCCACTTTCTGCCATCAAAAAGTGCTCTGAGCGGAAGCCTTTGGGTACACCTGAACTCCCTGGGGGAGCCTTTACGCAACCCCACACTCAACAGGACTCTGCGTCTTCACTCTTTCCTAACAACCCTAAACATAACCCTAACCGCAACAAGAAGCTGAACCCGAGTTAGACCCGAAAAAACACGTACGGTGCCACTTTCTGCCATCAAAAAGTGCTCTCAGCGGAAGCCTTTGGGTACACCTGAACTCCCTGGGGGAGCCTTTACGCAACCCCACACTCAACAGGACTCTGCGTCTTCACTCTTTCCTAACAACCCTAAACATAACCCTAACCGCAACAAGAAGCTGAACCCGAGTTAGACCCGAAAAAACACGTACGGTGCCACTTTCTGCCATCAAAAAGTGCTCTGAGCGGAAGCCTTTGGGTACACCTGAACTCCCTGGGGGAGCCTTTACGCAACCCCACACTCAACAGGACTCTGCGTCTTCACTCTTTCCTAACAACCCTAAACATAACCCTAACCGCAACAAGAAGCTGAACCCGAGTTAGACCCGAAAAAACACGTACGGTGCCACTTTCTGCCATCAAAAAGTGCTCTCAGCGGAAGCCTTTGGGTACACCTGAACTCCCTGGGGGAGCCTTTACGCAACCCCACACTCAACAGGACTCTGCGTCTTCACTCTTTCCTAACAACCCTAAACATAACCCTAACCGCAACAAGAAGCTGAACCCGAGTTAGACCCGAAAAAACACGTACGGTGCCACTTTCTGCCATCAAAAAGTGCTCTCAGCGGAAGCCTTTGGGTACACCTGAACTCCCTGGGGGAGCCTTTACGCAACCCCACACTCAACAGGACTCTGCGTCTTCACTCTTTCCTAACAACCCTAAACGTAACCCTAACCGCAACAAGAAGCTGAACCCGAGTTAGACCCGAAAAAACACGTACGGTGCCACTTTCTGCCATCAAAAAGTGCTCTGAGCGGAAGCCTTTGGGTACACCTGAACTCCCTGGGGGAGCCTTTACGCAACCCCACACTCAACAGGACTCTGCGTCTTCACTCTTTCCTAACAACACTAAACATAACCCTAACCGCAACAAGAAGCTGAACCCGAGTTAGACCCGAAAAAACACGTACGGTGCCACTTTCTGCCATCCAAAAGTGCTCTCAGCGGAAGCCTTTGGGTACACCTGAACTCCCTGGGGGAGCCTTTACGCAACCGCACACTCAACAGGACTCTGCGTCTTCACTCTTTCCTAACAACCCTAAACATAACCCTAACCGCAACAAGAAGCTGAACCCGAGTTAGACCCGAAAAAACACGTACGGTGCCACTTTCTGCCATCAAAAAGTGCTCTCAGCGGAAGCCTTTGGGTACACCTGAACTCCCTGGGGGAGCCTTTACGCAACCTCACACTCAACAGGACTCTGCGTCTTCACTCTTTCCTAACAACCCTAAACATAACCCTAACCGCAACAAGAAGCTGAACCCGAGTTAGACCCGAAAAAACACGTACGGTGCCACTTTCTGCCATCAAAAAGTGCTCTCAGCGGAAGCCTTTGGGTACACCTGAACTCCCTGGGGGAGCCTTTACGCAACCCCACACTCAACAGGACTCTACGTCTTCACTCTTTCCTAACAACCCTAAACATATCCCTAACCGCAACAAGAAGCTGAACCCGAATTAGACCCGAAAAAACACGTACGGTGCCACTTTCTGCCATCAAAAAGTGCTCTCAGCGGAAGCCTTTGGGTACACCTGAACTCCCTGGGGGAGCCTATACGCAACCCCACACTCAACAGGACTCTGCGTCTTCACTCTTTCCTAACAACCCTAAACATAACCCTAACCGCAACAAGAAGCTGAACCCGAGTTAGACCCGAAAAAACACGTACGGTGCCACTTTCTGCCATCAAAAAGTGCTCTCAGCGGAAGCCTTTGGGTACACCTGAACTCCCTGGGGGAGCCTATACGCAACCCCACACTCAACAGGACTCTGCGTCTTCACTCTTTCCTAACAACCCTAAACATAACCCTAACCGCAACAAGAAGCTGAACCCGAGTTAGACCCGAAAAAACACGTACGGTGCCACTTTCTGCCATCAAAAAGTGCTCTCAGCGGAAGCCTTTGGGTACACCTGAACTCCCTGGGGGAGCCTTTACGCAACCCCACACTCAACAGAACTCTGCGTCTTCACTCTTTCCTAACAACCCTAAACATAACCCTAACCGCAACAAGAAGCTCAACCCGAGTTAGACCCGAAAAAACACGTACGGTGCCACTTTCTGCCATCAAAAAGTGCTCTCAGCGGAAGCCTTTGGGTACACCTGAACTCCCTGGGGGAGCCTTTACGCAACCCCACACTCAACAGGACTCTGCGTCTTCACTCTTTCCTAACAACCCTGAACATAACCCTAACCGCAACAAGAAGCTGAACCCGAGTTAGACCCGAAAAAACACGTACGGTGCCACTTTCTGCCATCAAAAAGTGCTCTGAGCGGAAGCCTTTGGGTACACCTGAACTCCCTGGGGGAGCCTTTACGCAACCCCACACTCAACAGGACTCTGCGTCTTCACTCTTTCCTAACAACCCTAAACATAACCCTAACCGCAACAAGAAGCTGAACCCGAGTTAGACCCGAAAAAACACGTACGGTGCCACTTTCTGCCATCAAAAAGTGCTCTCAGCGGAAGCCTTTGGGTACACCTGAACTCCCTGGGGGAGCCTTTACGCAACCCCACACTCAACAGGACTCTGCGTCTTCACTCTTTCCTAACAACCCTAAACATAACCCTAACCGCAACAAGAAGCTCAACCCGAGTTAGACCCGAAAAAACACGTACGGTGCCACTTTCTGCCATCAAAAAGTGCTCTCAGCGGAAGCCTTTGGGTACACCTGAACTCCCTGGGGGAGCCTTTACGCAACCCCACACTCAACAGGACTCTGCGTCTTCACTCTTTCCTAACAACCCTGAACATAACCCTAACCGCAACAAGAAGCTGAACCCGAGTTAGACCCGAAAAAACACGTACGGTGCCACTTTCTGCCATCAAAAAGTGCTCTGAGCGGAAGCCTTTGGGTACACCTGAACTCCCTGGGGGAGCCTTTACGCAACCCCACACTCAACAGGACTCTGCGTCTTCACTCTTTCCTAACAACCCTAAACATAACCCTAACCGCAACAAGAAGCTGAACCCGAGTTAGACCCGAAAAAACACGTACGGTGCCACTTTCTGCCATCAAAAAGTGCTCTCAGCGGAAGCCTTTGGGTACACCTGAACTCCCTGGGGGAGCCTTTACGCAACCCCACACTCAACAGGACTCTGCGTCTTCACTCTTTCCTAACAACCCTAAACATAACCCTAACCGCAACAAGAAGCTGAACCCGAGTTAGACCCGAAAAAACACGTACGGTGCCACTTTCTGCCATCAAAAAGTGCTCTCAGCGGAAGCCTTTGGGTACACCTGAACTCCCTGGGGGAGCCTTTACGCAACCCCACACTCAACAGGACTCTGCGTCTTCACTCTTTCCTAACAACCCTAAACATAACCCTAACCGCAACAAGAAGCTGAACCCGAGTTAGACCCGAAAAAACACGTACGGTGCCACTTTCTGCCATCAAAAAGTGCTCTCAGCGGAAGCCTTTGGGTACACCTGAACTCCCTGGGGGAGCCTTTACGCAACCCCACACTCAACAGGACTCTGCGTCTTCACTCTTTCCTAACAACCCTAAACATAACCCTAACCGCAACAAGAAGCTGAACCCGAGTTAGACCCGAAAAAACACGTACGGTGCCACTTTCTGCCATCAAAAAGTGCTCTCAGCGGAAGCCTTTGGGTACACCTGAACTCCCTGGGGGAGTCTTTACGCAACCCCACACTCAACAGGACTCTGCGTCTTCACTCTTTCCTAACAACCCTAAACATAACCCTAACCGCAACAAGAAGCTGAACCCGAGTTAGACCCGAAAAAACACGTACGGTGCCACTTTCTGCCATCAAAAAGTGCTCTCAGTGGAAGCCTTTGGGTACACCTGAACTCCCTGGGGGAGCCTTTACGCAACCCCACACTCAACAGGACTCTGCGTCTTCACTCTTTCCTAACAACCCTAAACATAACCCTAACCGCAACAAGAAGCTGAACCCGAGTTAGACCCGAAAAAACACGTACGGTGCCACTTTCTGCCATCAAAAAGTGCTCTCAGCGGAAGCCTTTGGGTACACCTGAACTCCCTGGGGGAGCCTTTACGCAACCTCACACTCAACAGGACTCTGCGTCTTCACTCTTTCCTAACAACCCTAAACATAACCCTAACCGCAACAAGAAGCTGAACCCGAGTTAGACCCGAAAAAACACGTACGGTGCCACTTTCTGCCATCAAAAAGTGCTCTCAGCGGAAGCCTTTGGGTACACCTGAACTCCCTGGGGGAGCCTTTACGCAACCCCACACTCAACAGGACTCTACGTCTTCACTCTTTCCTAACAACCCTAAACATATCCCTAACCGCAACAAGAAGCTGAACCCGAGTTAGACCCGAAAAAACACGTACGGTGCCACTTTCTGCCATCAAAAAGTGCTCTCAGCGGAAGCCTTTGGGTACACCTGAACTCCCTGGGGGAGCCTTTACGCAACCCCACACTCAACAGGACTCTGCGTCTTCACTCTTTCCTAACAACCCTAAACATAACCCTAACCGCAACAAGAAGCTGAACCCGAGTTAGACCCGAAAAAACACGTACGGTGCCACTTTCTGCCATCAAAAAGTGCTCTCAGCGGAAGCCTTTGGGTACACCTGAACTCCCTGGGGGAGCCTTTACACAACCCCACACTCAACAGGACTCTGCGTCTTCACTCTTTCCTAACAACCCTAAACATAACCCTAACCGCAACAAGAAGCTGAACCCGAGTTAGACCCGAAAAAACACGTACGGTGCCACTTTCTGCCATCAAAAAGTGCTCTCAGCGGAAGCCTTTGGGTACACCTGAACTCCCTGGGGGAGCCTTTACGCAACCCCACACTCAACAGGACTCTGCGTCTTCACTCTTTCCTAACAACCCTAAACATAACCCTAACCGCAACAAGAAGCTCAACCCGAGTTAGACCCGAAAAAACACGTACGGTGCCACTTTCTGCCATCAAAAAGTGCTCTCAGCGGAAGCCTTTGGGTACACCTGAACTCCCTGGGGGAGCCTTTACGCAACCCCACACTCAACAGGACTCTGCGTCTTCACTCTTTCCTAACAACCCTGAACATAACCCTAACCGCAACAAGAAGCTGAACCCGAGTTAGACCCGAAAAAACACGTACGGTGCCACTTTCTGCCATCAAAAAGTGCTCTGAGCGGAAGCCTTTGGGTACACCTGAACTCCCTGGGGGAGCCTTTACGCAACCCCACACTCAACAGGACTCTGCGTCTTCACTCTTTCCTAACAACCCTAAACATAACCCTAACCGCAACAAGAAGCTGAACCCGAGTTAGACCCGAAAAAACACGTACGGTGCCACTTTCTGCCATCAAAAAGTGCTCTCAGCGGAAGCCTTTGGGTACACCTGAACTCCCTGGGGGAGCCTTTACGCAACCCCACACTCAACAGGACTCTGCGTCTTCACTCTTTCCTAACAACCCTAAACATAACCCTAACCGCAACAAGAAGCTGAACCCGAGTTAGACCCGAAAAAACACGTACGGTGCCACTTTCTGCCATCAAAAAGTGCTCTCAGCGGAAGCCTTTGGGTACACCTGAACTCCCTGGGGGAGCCTTTACGCAACCCCACACTCAACAGGACTCTGCGTCTTCACTCTTTCCTAACAACCCTAAACATAACCCTAACCGCAACAAGAAGCTGAACCCGAGTTAGACCCGAAAAAACACGTACGGTGCCACTTTCTGCCATCAAAAAGTGCTCTCAGCGGAAGCCTTTGGGTACACCTGAACTCCCTGGGGGAGCCTTTACGCAACCCCACACTCAACAGGACTCTGCGTCTTCACTCTTTCCTAACAACCCTAAACATAACCCTAACCGCAACAAGAAGCTGAACCCGAGTTAGACCCGAAAAAACACGTACGGTGCCACTTTCTGCCATCAAAAAGTGCTCTCAGCGGAAGCCTTTGGGTACACCTGAACTCCCTGGGGGAGTCTTTACGCAACCCCACACTCAACAGGACTCTGCGTCTTCACTCTTTCCTAACAACCCTAAACATAACCCTAACCGCAACAAGAAGCTGAACCCGAGTTAGACCCGAAAAAACACGTACGGTGCCACTTTCTGCCATCAAAAAGTGCTCTCAGCGGAAGCCTTTGGGTACACCTGAACTCCCTGGGGGAGCCTTTACGCAACCCCACACTCAACAGGACTCTGCGTCTTCACTCTTTCCTAACAACCCTAAACATAACCCTAACCGCAACAAGAAGCTGAACCCGAGTTAGACCCGAAAAAACACGTACGGTGCCACTTTCTGCCATCAAAAAGTGCTCTCAGCGGAAGCCTTTGGGTACACCTGAACTCCCTGGGGGAGCCTTTACGCAACCCCACACTCAACAGGACTCTGCGTCTTCACTCTTTCCTAACAACCCTAAACATAACCCTAACCGCAACAAGAAGCTGAACCCGAGTGAGACCCGAAAAAACACGTACGGTGCCACTTTCTGCCATCAAAAAGTGCTCTCAGCGGAAGCCTTTGGGTACACCTGAACTCCCTGGGGGAGCCTTTACGCAACCCCACACTCAACAGGACTCTGCGTCTTCACTCTTTCCTAACAACCCTAAACATAACCCTAACCGCAACAAGAAGCTGAACCCGAGTTAGACCCGAAAAAACACGTACGGTGCCACTTTCTGCCATCAAAAAGTGCTCTCAGCGGAAGCCTTTGGGTACACCTGAACTCCCTTGGGGGAGCCTTTACGCAACCCCACACTCAACAGGACTCTGCGCCTTCACTCTTTCCTAACAACCCTAAACATAACCCTAACCGCAACAAGAAGCTGAACCCGAGTTAGACCCGAAAAAACACGTACGGTGCCACTTTCTGCCATCAAAAAGTGCTCTCAGCGGAAGCCTTTGGGTACACCTGAACTCCCTGGCGGAGCCTTTACGCAACCCCACACTCAACAGGACTCTGCGTCTTCACTCTTTCCTAACAACCCTAAACATAACCCTAACCGCAACAAGAAGCTGAACCCGAGTTAGACCCGAAAAAACACGTACGGTGCCACTTTCTGCCATCAAAAAGTGCTCTGAGCGGAAGCCTTTGGGTACACCTGAACTCCCTGGGGGAGCCTTTACGCAACCCCACACTCAACAGGACTCTGCGTCTTCACTCTTTCCTAACAACCCTAAACATAACCCTAACCGCAACAAGAAGCTGAACCCGAGTTAGACCCGAAAAAACACGTACGGTGCCACTTTCTGCCATCCAAAAGTGCTCTCAGCGGAAGCCTTTGGGTACACCTGAACTCCCTGGGGGAGCCTTTACGCAACCCCACACTCAACAGGACTCTGCGTCTTCACTCTTTCCTAACAACCCTAAACATAACCCTAACCGCAACAAGAAGCTGAACCCGAGTTAGACCCGAAAAAACACGTACGGTGCCACTTTCTGCCATCAAAAAGTGCTCTCAGCGGAAGCCTTTGGGTACACCTGAACTCCCTGGGGGAGCCTTTACGCAACCCCACACTCAACAGGACTCTGCGTCTTCACTCTTTCCTAACAACCCTAAACATAACCCTAACCGCAACAAGAAGCTGAACCCGAGTTAGACCCGAAAAAACACGTACGGTGCCATTTTCTGCCATCAAAAAGTGCTCTCAGCGGAAGCCTTTGGGTACACCTGAACTCCCTGGGGGAGCCTTTACGCAACCCCACACTCAACAGGACTCTGCGTCTTCACTCTTTCCTAACAACCCTAAACATAACCCTAACCGCAACAAGAAGCTGAACCCGAGTTAGACCCGAAAAAACACGTACGGTGCCACTTTCTGCCATCAAAAAGTGCTCTCAGCGGAAGCCTTTGGGTACACCTGAACTCCCTGGGGGAGCCTTTACGCAACCCCACACTCAACAGGACTCTGCGTCTTCACTCTTTCCTAACAACCCTAAACGTAACCCTAACCGCAACAAGAAGCTGAACCCGAGTTAGACCCGAAAAAACACGTACGGTGCCACTTTCTGCCATCAAAAAGTGCTCTCAGCGGAAGCCTTTGGGTACACCTGAACTCCCTGGGGGAGCCTTTACGCAACCCCACACTCAACAGGACTCTGCGTCTTCACTCTTTCCTAACAACCCTAAACATAACCCTAACCGCAACAAGAAGCTGAACCCGAGTTAGACCCGAAAAAACACGTACGGTGCCACTTTCTGCCATCCAA
The DNA here is from genome assembly GCF_964034855.1 of Anser brachyrhynchus. NCBI lineage: Eukaryota > Metazoa > Chordata > Aves > Anseriformes > Anatidae > Anser > Anser brachyrhynchus. The sequence goes on from NW_027664061.1 coordinate 30,805, forward strand.
AAGTGCTCTCAGCGGAAGCCTTTGGGTACACCTGAACTCCCTGGGGGAGCCTTTACGCAACCCCACACTCAACAGGACTCTGCGTCTTCACTCTTTCCTAACAACCCTAAACGTAACCCTAACCGCAACAAGAAGCTGAACCCGAGTTAGACCCGAAAAAACACGTACGGTGCCACTTTCTGCCATCAAAAAGTGCTCTCAGCGGAAGCCTTTGGGTACACCTGAACTCCCTGGGGGAGCCTTTACGCAACCCCACACTCAACAGGACTCTGCGTCTTCACTCTTTCCTAACAACCCTAAACATAACCCTAACCGCAACAAGAAGCTGAACCCGAGTTAGACCCGAAAAAACACGTACGGTGCCACTTTCTGCCATCAAAAAGTGCTCTCAGCGGAAGCCTTTGGGTACACCTGAACTCCCTGGGGGAGCCTTTACGCAACCCCACACTCAACAGGACTCTGCGTCTTCACTCTTTCCTAACAACCCTAAACATAACCCTAACCGCAACAAGAAGCTGAACCCGAGTTAGACCCGAAAAAACACGTACGGTGCCACTTTCTGCCATCAAAAAGTGCTCTCAGCGGAAGCCTTTGGGTACACCTGAACTCCCTGGGGGAGCCTTTACGCAACCCCACACTCAACAGGACTCTGCGTCTTCACTCTTTCCTAACAACCCTAAACGTAACCCTAACCGCAACAAGAAGCTGAACCCGAGTTAGACCCGAAAAAACACGTACGGTGCCACTTTCTGCCATCAAAAGTGCTCTCAGCGGAAGCCTTTGGGTACACCTGAACTCCCTGGGGGAGCCTTTACGCAACCCCACACTCAACAGGACTCTGCGTCTTCACTCTTTCCTAACAACCCTAAACATAACCCTAACCGCAACAAGAAGCTGAACCCGAGTTAGACCCGAAAAAACACGTACGGTGCCACTTTCTGCCATCCAAAAGTGCTCTCAGCGGAAGCCTTTGGGTACACCTGAACTCCCTGGGGGAGCCTTTACGCAACCGCACACTCAACAGGACTCTGCGTCTTCACTCTTTCCTAACAACCCTAAACATAACCCTAACCGCAACAAGAAGCTGAACCCGAGTTAGACCCGAAAAAACACGTACGGTGCCACTTTCTGCCATCAAAAAGTGCTCTCAGCGGAAGCCTTTGGGAACACCTGAACTCCCTGGGGGAGCCTTTACGCAACCTCACACTCAACAGGACTCTGCGTCTTCACTCTTTCCTAACAACCCTAAACATAACCCTAACCGCAACAAGAAGCTGAACCCGAGTTAGACCCGAAAAAACACGTACGGTGCCACTTTCTGCCATCAAAAAGTGCTCTCAGCGGAAGCCTTTGGGTACACCTGAACTCCCTGGGGGAGCCTTTACGCAACCCCACACTCAACAGGACTCTACGTCTTCACTCTTTCCTAACAACCCTAAACATATCCCTAACCGCAACAAGAAGCTCAACCCGAGTTAGACCCGAAAAAACACGTACGGTGCCACTTTCTGCCATCAAAAAGTGCTCTCAGCGGAAGCCTTTGGGTACACCTGAACTCCCTGGGGGAGCCTTTACGCAACCCCACACTCAACAGGACTCTGCGTCTTCACTCTTTCCTAACAACCCTAAACATAACCCTAACCGCAACAAGAAGCTGAACCCGAGTTAGACCCGAAAAAACACGTACGGTGCCACTTTCTGCCATCAAAAAGTGCTCTCAGCGGAAGCCTTTGGGTACACCTGAACTCCCTGGGGGAGCCTTTACACAACCCCACACTCAACAGGACTCTGCGTCTTCACTCTTTCCTAACAACCCTAAACATAACCCTAACCGCAACAAGAAGCTGAACCCGAGTTAGACCGAAAAAACACGTACGGTGCCACTTTCTGCCATCAAAAAGTGCTCTCAGCGGAAGCCTTTGGGTACACCTGAACTCCCTGGGGGAGCCTTTACGCAACCCCACACTCAACAGGACTCTGCGTCTTCACTCTTTCCTAACAACCCTAAACATAACCCTAACCGCAACAAGAAGCTCAACCCGAGTTAGACCCGAAAAAACACGTACGGTGCCACTTTCTGCCATCAAAAAGTGCTCTCAGCGGAAGCCTTTGGGTACACCTGAACTCCCTGGGGGAGCCTTTACGCAACCCCACACTCAACAGGACTCTGCGTCTTCACTCTTTCCTAACAACCCTGAACATAACCCTAACCGCAACAAGAAGCTGAACCCGAGTTAGACCCGAAAAAACACGTACGGTGCCACTTTCTGCCATCAAAAAGTGCTCTGAGCGGAAGCCTTTGGGTACACCTGAACTCCCTGGGGGAGCCTTTACGCAACCCCACACTCAACAGGACTCTGCGTCTTCACTCTTTCCTAACAACCCTAAACATAACCCTAACCGCAACAAGAAGCTCAACCCGAGTTAGACCCGAAAAAACACGTACGGTGCCACTTTCTGCCATCAAAAAGTGCTCTCAGCGGAAGCCTTTGGGTACACCTGAACTCCCTGGGGGAGCCTTTACGCAACCCCACACTCAACAGGACTCTGCGTCTTCACTCTTTCCTAACAACCCTAAACATAACCCTAACCGCAACAAGAAGCTGAACCCGAGTTAGACCCGAAAAAACACGTACGGTGCCACTTTCTGCCATCAAAAAGTGCTCTCAGCGGAAGCCTTTGGGTACACCTGAGCTCCCTGGGGGAGCCTTTACGCAACCCCACACTCAACAGGACTCTGCGTCTTCACTCTTTCCTAACAACCCTAAACATAACCCTAACCGCAACAAGAAGCTGAACCCGAGTTAGACCCGAAAAAACACGTACGGTGCCACTTTCTGCCATCAAAAAGTGCTCTCAGCGGAAGCCTTTGGGTACACCTGAACTCCCTGGGGGAGCCTTTACGCAACCCCACACTCAACAGGACTCTGCGTCTTCACTCTTTCCTAACAACCCTAAACATAACCCTAACCGCAACAAGAAGCTGAACCCGAGTTACACCCGAAAAAACACGTACGGTGCCACTTTCTGCCATCAAAAAGTGCTCTCAGCGGAAGCCTTTGGGTACACCTGAACTCCCTGGGGGAGTCTTTACGCAACCCCACACTCAACAGGACTCTGCGTCTTCACTCTTTCCTAACAACCCTAAACATAACCCTAACCGCAACAAGAAGCTCAACCCGAGTTAGACCCGAAAAAACACGTACGGTGCCACTTTCTGCCATCAAAAAGTGCTCTCAGCGGAAGCCTTTGGGTACACCTGAACTCCCTGGGGGAGCCTTTACGCAACCCCACACTCAACAGGACTCTGCGTCTTCACTCTTTCCTAACAACCCTAAACATAACCCTAACCGCAACAAGAAGCTGAACCCGAGTTAGACCCGAAAAAACACGTACGGTGCCACTTTCTGCCATCAAAAAGTGCTCTCAGCGGAAGCCTTTGGGTACACCTGAACTCCCTGGGGGAGCCTTTACGCAACCCCACACTCAACAGGACTCTGCGTCTTCACTCTTTCCTAACAACCCTAAACATAACCCTAACCGCAACAAGAAGCTGAACCCGAGTTAGACCCGAAAAAACACGTACGGTGCCACTTTCTGCCATCAAAAAGTGCTCTCAGCGGAAGCCTTTGGGTACACCTGAACTCCCTGGGGGAGCCTTTACGCAACCCCACACTCAACAGGACTCTGCGTCTTCACTCTTTCCTAACAACCCTAAACATAACCCTAACCGCAACAAGAAGCTGAACCCGAGTTAGACCCGAAAAAACACGTACGGTGCCACTTTCTGCCATCAAAAAGTGCTCTCAGCGGAAGCCTTTGGGTACACCTGAACTCCCTGGGGGAGCCTTTACGCAACCCCACACTCAACAGGACTCTGCGTCTTCACTCTTTCCTAACAACCCTAAACATAACCCTAACCGCAACAAGAAGCTGAACCCGAGTTAGACCCGAAAAAACACGTACGGTGCCACTTTCTGCCATCAAAAAGTGCTCTCAGCGGAAGCCTTTGGGTACACCTGAACTCCCTGGCGGAGCCTTTACGCAACCCCACACTCAACAGGACTCTGCGTCTTCACTCTTTCCTAACAACCCTAAACATAACCCTAACCGCAACAAGAAGCTGAACCCGAGTTAGACCCGAAAAAACACGTACGGTGCCACTTTCTGCCATCAAAAAGTGCTCTCAGCGGAAGCCTTTGGGTACACCTGAACTCCCTGGGGGAGCCTTTACGCAACCCCACACTCAACAGGACTCTGCGTCTTCAGTCTTTCCTAACAACCCTAAACATAACCCTAACCGCAACAAGAAGCTGAACCCGAGTTAGACCCGAAAAAACACGTACGGTGCCACTTTCTGCCATCAAAAAGTGCTCTCAGCGGAAGCCTTTGGGTACACCTGAACTCCCTGGGGGAGCCTTTACGCAACCCCACACTCAACAGGACTCTGCGTCTTCACTCTTTCCTAACAACCCTAAACATAACCCTAACCGCAACAAGAAGCTGAACCCGAGTTAGACCCGAAAAAACACGTACGGTGCCACTTTCTGCCATCAAAAAGTGCTCTCAGCGGAAGCCTTTGGGTACACCTGAACTCCCTGGGGGAGCCTTTACGCAACCCCACACTCAACAGGACTCTGCGTCTTCGCTCTTTCCTAACAACCCTAAACATATCCCTAACCGCAACAAGAAGCTGAACCCGAGTTAGACCCGAAAAAACACGTACGGTGCCACTTTCTGCCATCAAAAAGTGCTCTCAGCGGAAGCCTTTGGGTACACCTGAACTCCCTGGGGGAGCCTTTACGCAACCCCACACTCAACAGGACTCTGCGTCTTCACTCTTTCCTAACAACCCTAAACATAACCCTAACCGCAACAAGAAGCTGAACCCGAGTTAGACCCGAAAAAACACGTACGGTGCCACTTTCTGCCATCAAAAAGTGCTCTCAGCGGAAGCCTTTGGGTACACCTGAACTCCCTGGGGGAGCCTTTACGCAACCCCACACTCAACAGGACTCTGCGTCTTCACTCTTTCCTAACAACCCTAAACATAACCCTAACCGCAACAAGAAGCTCAACCCGAGTTAGACCCGAAAAAACACGTACGGTGCCACTTTCTGCCATCAAAAAGTGCTCTCAGCGGAAGCCTTTGGGTACACCTGAACTCCCTGGGGGAGCCTTTACGCAACCCCACACTCAACAGGACTCTGCGTCTTCGCTCTTTCCTAACAACCCTAAACATAACCCTAACCGCAACAAGAAGCTGAACCCGAGTTAGACCCGAAAAAACACGTACGGTGCCACTTTCTGCCATCAAAAAGTGCTCTCAGCGGAAGCCTTTGGGTACACCTGAACTCCCTGGGGGAGCCTTTACGCAACCCCACACTCAACAGGACTCTGCGTCTTCACTCTTTCCTAACAACCCTAAACATAAGCCTAACCGCAACAAGAAGCTCAACCCGAGTTAGACCCGAAAAAACACGTACGGTGCCACTTTCTGCCATCAAAAAGTGCTCTCAGCGGAAGCCTTTGGGTACACCTGAACTCCCTGGGGGAGCCTTTACGCAACCCCACACTCAACAGGACTCTGCGTCTTCGCTCTTTCCTAACAACCCTAAACATAACCCTAACCGCAACAAGAAGCTGAACCCGAGTTAGACCCGAAAAAACACGTACGGTGCCACTTTCTGCCATCAAAAAGTGCTCTCAGCGGAAGCCTTTGGGTACACCTGAACTCCCTGGGGGAGCCTTTACGCAACCCCACACTCAACAGGACTCTGCGTCTTCACTCTTTCCTAACAACCCTAAACATAACCCTAACAGGAACAAGAAGCTGAACCCGAGTTAGACCTGAAAAAACACGTACGGTGCATCTTTCTGCCATCAAAAAGTGCTCTCAGCGGAAGCCTTTGGGTACACCTGAACTCCCTGGGGGAGCCTTTACACAACCCCACACTCAACAGGACTCTGCGTCTTCACTCTTTCCTAACAACCCTAAACATAACCCTAACCGCAACAAGAAGCTGAACCCGAGTTAGACCCGAAAAAACACGTACGGTGCCACTTTCTGCCATCCAAAAGTGCTCTCAGCGGAAGCCTTTGGGTACACCTGAACTCCCTGGGGGAGCCTTTACGCAACCCCACACTCAACAGGACTCTGCGTCTTCACTGTTTCCTAACAACCCTAAACATAACCCTAACCGGAACAAGAAGCTCAACCCGAGTTAGACCCGAAAAAACACGTACGGTGCCACTTTCTGCCATCAAAAAGTGCTCTCAGCGGAAGCCTTTGGGTACACCTGAACTCCCTGGGGGAGCCTTTACGCAACCCCACACTCAACAGGACTCTGCGTCTTCACTCTTTCCTAACAACCCTAAACATAACCCTAACCGCAACAAGAAGCTGAACCCGAGTTAGACCCGAAAAAACACGTACGGTGCCACTTTCTGCCATCAAAAAGTGCTCTCAGCGGAAGCCTTTGGGTACACCTGAACTCCCTGGGGGAGCCTTTACGCAACCCCACACTCAACAGGACTCTGCGTCTTCACTCTTTCCTAACAACCCTAAACATAACCCTAACCGCAACAAGAAGCTGAACCCGAGTTAGACCCGAAAAAACACGTACGGTGCCACTTTCTGCCATCAAAAAGTGCTCTCAGCGGAAGCCTTTGGGTACACCTGAACTCCCTGGGGGAGCCTTTACGCAACCCCACACTCAACAGGACTCTGCGTCTTCACTCTTTCCTAACAACCCTAAACATAACCCTAACCGCAACAAGAAGCTGAACCCGAGTTAGACCCGAAAAAACACGTACGGTGCCACTTTCTGCCATCAAAAAGTGCTCTCAGCGGAAGCCTTTGGGTACACCTGAACTCCCTGGGGGAGCCTTTACGCAACCCCACACTCAACAGGACTCTGCGTCTTCACTCTTTCCTAACAACCCTAAACATAACCCTAACCGCAACAAGAAGCTGAACCCGAGTTAGACCCGAAAAAACACGTACGGTGCCACTTTCTGCCATCAAAAAGTGCTCTCAGCGGAAGCCTTTGGGTACACCTGAACTCCCTGGGGGAGCCTTTACGCAACCCCACACTCAACAGGACTCTGCGTCTTCACTCTTTCCTAACAACCCTAAACATAACCCTAACCGCAACAAGAAGCTGAACCCGAGTTAGACCCGAAAAAACACGTACGGTGCCACTTTCTGCCATCCAAAAGTGCTCTCAGCGGAAGCCTTTGGGTACACCTGAACTCCCTGGGGGAGCCTTTACGCAACCCCACACTCAACAGGACTCTGCGTCTTCACTCTTTCCTAACAACCCTAAACATAACCCTAACCGCAACAAGAAGCTGAACCCGAGTTAGACCCGAAAAAACACGTACGGTGCCACTTTCTGCCATCAAAAAGTGCTCTCAGCGGAAGCCTTTGGGTACACCTGAACTCCCTGGGGGAGCCTTTACGCAACCCCACACTCAACAGGACTCTGCGTCTTCACTCTTTCCTAACAACCCTAAACATAAGCCTAACCGCAACAAGAAGCTCAACCCGAGTTAGACCCGAAAAAACACGTACGGTGCCACTTTCTGCCATCAAAAAGTGCTCTGAGCGGAAGCCTTTGGGTACACCTGAACTCCCTGGGGGAGCCTTTACGCAACCCCACACTCAACAGGACTCTGCGTCTTCACTCTTTCCTAACAACCCTAAACATAACCCTAACCGCAACAAGAAGCTGAACCCGAGTTAGACCCGAAAAAACACGTACGGTGCCACTTTCTGCCATCAAAAAGTGATCTCAGCGGAAGCCTTTGGGTACACCTGAACTCCCTGGGGGAGCCTTTACGCAACCCCACACTCAACAGGACTCTGCGTCTTCACTCTTTCCTAACAACCCTAAACATAACCCTAACCGCAACAAGAAGCTGAACCCGAGTTAGACCCGAAAAAACACGTACGGTGCCACTTTCTGCCATCAAAAAGTGCTCTCAGCGGAAGCCTTTGGGTACACCTGAACTCCCTGGGGGAGCCTTTACGCAACCCCACACTCAACAGGACTCTGCGTCTTCACTCTTTCCTAACAACCCTAAACATAACCCTAACCGCAACAAGAAGCTGAACCCGAGTTAGACCCGAAAAAACACGTACGGTGCCACTTTCTGCCATCAAAAAGTGCTCTCAGCGGAAGCCTTTGGGTACACCTGAACTCCCTGGCGGAGCCTTTACGCAACCCCACACTCAACAGGACTCTGCGTCTTCACTCTTTCCTAACAACCCTAAACATAACCCTAACCGCAACAAGAAGCTGAACCCGAGTTAGACCCGAAAAAACACGTACGGTGCCACTTTCTGCCATCCAAAAGTGCTCTCAGCGGAAGCCTTTGGGTACACCTGAACTCCCTGGGGGAGCCTTTACGCAACCCCACACTCAACAGGACTCTGCGTCTTCACTCTTTCCTAACAACCCTAAACATAACCCTAACCGCAACAAGAAGCTGAACCCGAGTTAGACCCGAAAAAACACGTACGGTGCCACTTTCTGCCATCAAAAAGTGCTCTCAGCGGAAGCCTTTGGGTACACCTGAACTCCCTGGGGGAGCCTTTACGCAACCCCACACTCAACAGGACTATGCGTCTTCACTCTTTCCTAACAACCCTGAACATAACCCTAACCGCAACAAGAAGCTGAACCCGAGTTAGACCCGAAAAAACACGTACGGTGCCACTTTCTGCCATCAAAAAGTGCTCTGAGCGGAAGCCTTTGGGTACACCTGAACTCCCTGGGGGAGCCTTTACGCAACCCCACACTCAACAGGACTCTGCGTCTTCACTCTTTCCTAACAACCCTAAACATAAGCCTAACCGCAACAAGAAGCTGAACCCGAGTTAGACCCGAAAAAACACGTACGGTGCCACTTTCTGCCATCAAAAAGTGCTCTGAGCGGAAGCCTTTGGGTACACCTGAACTCCCTGGGGGAGCCTTTACGCAACCCCACACTCAACAGGACTCTGCGTCTTCACTCTTTCCTAACAACCCTAAACATAACCCTAACCGCAACAAGAAGCTGAACCCGAGTTAGACCCGAAAAAACACGTACGGTGCCACTTTCTGCCATCAAAAAGTGCTCTCAGCGGAAGCCTTTGGGTACACCTGAACTCCCTGGGGGAGCCTTTACGCAACCCCACACTCAACAGGACTCTGCGTCTTCACTCTTTCCTAACAACCCTAAACATAACCCTAACCGCAACAAGAAGCTGAACCCGAGTTAGACCCGAAAAAACACGTACGGTGCCACTTTCTGCCATCAAAAAGTGCTCTCAGCGGAAGCCTTTGGGTACACCTGAACTCCCTGGGGGAGCCTTTACGCAACCCCACACTCAACAGGACTCTGCGTCTTCACTCTTTCCTAACAACCCTAAACATAACCCTAACCGCAACAAGAAGCTGAACCCGAGTTAGACCCGAAAAAACACGTACGGTGCCACTTTCTGCCATCAAAAAGTGCTCTCAGCGGAAGCCTTTGGGTACACCTGAACTCCCTGGGGGAGCCTTTACGCAACCCCACACTCAACAGGACTCTGCGTCTTCACTCTTTCCTAACAACCCTAAACATAACCCTAACCGCAACAAGAAGCTGAACCCGAGTTAGACCCGAAAAAACACGTACGGTGCCACTTTCTGCCATCAAAAAGTGCTCTGAGCGGAAGCCTTTGGGTACACCTGAACTCCCTGGGGGAGCCTTTACGCAACCCCACACTCAACAGGACTCTGCGTCTTCACTCTTTCCTAACAACCCTAAACATAACCCTAACCGCAACAAGAAGCTGAACCCGAGTTAGACCCGAAAAAACACGTACGGTGCCACTTTCTGCCATCAAAAAGTGCTCTCAGCGGAAGCCTTTGGGTACACCTGAACTCCCTGGGGGAGCCTTTACGCAACCCCACACTCAACAGGACTCTGCGTCTTCACTCTTTCCTAACAACCCTAAACATAACCCTAACCGCAACAAGAAGCTGAACCCGAGTTAGACCCGAAAAAACACGTACGGTGCCACTTTCTGCCATCAAAAAGTGCTCTCAGCGGAAGCCTTTGGGTACACCTGAACTCCCTGGGGGAGCCTTTACGCAACCCCACACTCAACAGGACTCTGCGTCTTCACTCTTTCCTAACAACCCTGAACATAACCCTAACCGCAACAAGAAGCTGAACCCGAGTTAGACCCGAAAAAACACGTACGGTGCCACTTTCTGCCATCAAAAAGTGCTCTCAGCGGAAGCCTTTGGGTACACCTGAACTCCCTGGGGGAGTCTTTACGCAACCCCACACTCAACAGGACTCTGCGTCTTCACTCTTTCCTAACAACCCTAAACATAACCCTAACCGCAACAAGAAGCTGAACCCGAGTTAGACCCGAAAAAACACGTACGGTGCCACTTTCTGCCATCAAAAAGTGCTCTCAGCGGAAGCCTTTGGGTACACCTGAACTCCCTGGGGGAGCCTTTACGCAACCCCACACTCAACAGGACTCTGCGTCTTCACTCTTTCCTAACAACCCTAAACATAACCCTAACCGCAACAAGAAGCTGAACCCGAGTTAGACCCGAAAAAACACGTACGGTGCCACTTTCTGCCATCAAAAAGTGCTCTCAGCGGAAGCCTTTGGGTACACCTGAACTCCCTGGGGGAGCCTTTACGCAACCCCACACTCAACAGGACTCTGCGTCTTCACTCTTTCCTAACAACCCTAAACATAACCCTAACCGCAACAAGAAGCTGAACCCGAGTTAGACCCGAAAAAACACGTACGGTGCCACTTTCTGCCATCCAAAAGTGCTCTCAGCGGAAGCCTTTGGGTACACCTGAACTCCCTGGGGGAGCCTTTACGCAACCCCACACTCAACAGGACTCTGCGTCTTCACTCTTTCCTAACAACCCTAAACATAACCCTAACCGCAACAAGAAGCTGAACCCGAGTTAGACCCGAAAAAACACGTACGGTGCCACTTTCTGCCATCAAAAAGTGCTCTCAGCGGAAGCCTTTGGGTACACGTGAACTCCCTGGGGGAGCCTTTACGCAACCCCACACTCAACAGGACTCTGCGCCTTCACTCTTTCCTAACAACCCTAAACATAACCCTAACCGCAACAAGAAGCTGAACCCGAGTTAGACCCGAAAAAACACGTACGGTGCCACTTTCTGCCATCAAAAAGTGCTCTCAGCGGAAGCCTTTGGGTACACCTGAACTCCCTGGGGGAGCCTTTACGCAACCCCACACTCAACAGGACTCTGCGTCTTCACTCTTTCCTAACAACCCTAAACATAACCCTAACCGCAACAAGAAGCTGAACCCGAGTTAGACCCGAAAAAACACGTACGGTGCCACTTTCTGCCATCAAAAAGTGCTCTCAGCGGAAGCCTTTGGGTACACCTGAACTCCCTGGGGGAGCCTTTACGCAACCCCACACTCAACAGGACTCTGCGTCTTCACTCTTTCCTAACAACCCTAAACATAACCCTAACCGCAACAAGAAGCTGAACCCGAGTTAGACCCGAAAAAACACGTACGGTGCCACTTTCTGCCATCAAAAAGTGCTCTCAGCGGAAGCCTTTGGGTACACCTGAACTCCCTGGGGGAGCCTTTACGCAACCCCACACTCAACAGGACTCTGCGTCTTCACTCTTTCCTAACAACCCTAAACATAACCCTAACCGCAACAAGAAGCTGAACCCAAGTTAGACCCGAAAAAACACGTACGGTGCCACTTTCTGCCATCAAAAAGTGCTCTCAGCGGAAGCCTTTTGTACACCTGAACTCCCTGGGGGAGCCTTTACGCAACCGCACACTCAGCAGGACTCTGCGTCTTCACTCTTTCCTAACAACCCTAAACATAACCCTAACCGCAACAAGAAGCTGAACCCGAGTTAGACCCGAAAAAACACGTACGGTGCCACTTTCTGCCATCAAAAAGTGCTCTCAGCGGAAGCCTTTGGGTACACCTGAACTCCCTGGGGGAGCCTTTACGCAACCTCACACTCAACAGGACTCTGCGTCTTCACTCTTTCCTAACAACCCTAAACATAACCCTAACCGCAACAAGAAGCTGAACCCGAGTTAGACCCGAAAAAACACGTACGGTGCCACTTTCTGCCATCAAAAAGTGCTCTCAGCGGAAGCCTTTGGGTACACCTGAACTCCCTGGGGGAGCCTTTATGCAACCCCGCACTCAACAGGACTCTGCGTCTTCACTCTTTCCTAACAACCCTAAACATAACCCTAACCGCAACAAGAAGCTGAACCCGAGTTAGACCCGAAAAAACACGTACGGTGCCACTTTCTGCCATCAAAAAGTGCTCTCAGCGGAAGCCTTTGGGTACACCTGAACTCCCTGGGGGAGCCTTTATGCAACCCCACACTCAACAGGACTCTGCGTCTTCACTCTTTCCTAACAACCCTAAACATAACCCTAACAGGAACAAGAAGCTCAACCCGAGTTAGACCCGAAAAAACACGTACGGTGCATCTTTATGCCATCAAAAAGTGCTCTCAGCGGAAGCCTTTGGGTACACGTGAACTCCCTGGGGGAGCCTTTACACAACCCCACACTCAACAGGACTCTGCGTCTTCACTCTTTCCTAACAACCCTAAACATAACCCTAACCGCAACAAGAAGCTGAACCCGAGTTAGACCCGAAAAAACACGTACGGTGCCACTTTCTGCCATCCAAAAGTGCTCTCAGCGGAAGCCTTTGGGTACACCTGAACTCCCTGGGGGAGCCTTTACGCAACCCCACACTCAACAGGACTCTGCGTCTTCACTCTTTCCTAACAACCCTAAACATAACCCTAACCGCAACAAGAAGCTGAACCCGAGTTAGACCCGAAAAAACACGTACGGTGCCACTTTCTGCCATCAAAAAGTGCTCTCAGCGGAAGCCTTTGGGTACACCTGAACTCCCTGGGGGAGCCTTTACGCAACCCCACACTCAACAGGACTCTGCGTCTTCACTCTTTCCTAACAACCCTAAACATAACCCTAACCGCAACAAGAAGCTGAACCCGAGTTAGACCCGAAAAAACACGTACGGTGCCACTTTCTGCCATCAAAAAGTGCTCTCAGCGGAAGCCTTTGGGTACACCTGAACTCCCTGGGGGAGCCTTTACACAACCCCACACTCAACAGGACTCTGCGTCTTCACTCTTTCCTAACAACCCTAAACATAACCCTAACCGCAACAAGAAGCTCAACCCGAGTTAGACCCGAAAAAACACGTACGGTGCCACTTTCTGCCATCCAAAAGTGCTCTCAGCGGAAGCCTTTGGGTACACCTGAACTCCCTGGGGGAGCCTTTACGCAACCCCACACTCAACAGGACTCTGCGTCTTCACTCTTTCCTAACAACCCTAAACATAACCCTAACCGCAACAAGAAGCTGAACCCGAGTTAGACCCGAAAAAACACGTACGGTGCCACTTTCTGCCCTCCAAAAGTGCTCTCAGCGGAAGCCTTTGGGTACACCTGAACTCCCTGGGGGAGCCTTTACGCAACTCCACACTCAACAGGACTCTGCGTCTTCACTCTTTCCTAACAACCCTAAACATAACCCTAACCGCAACAAGAAGCTGAACCCGAGTTAGACCCGAAAAAACACGTACGGTGCCACTTTCTGCCATCAAAAAGTGCTCTCAGCGGAAGCCTTTGGGTACACCTGAACTCCCTGGGGGAGCCTTTACGCAACCCCACACTCAACAGGACTCTGCGTCTTCACTCTTTCCTAACAACCCTAAACATAACCCTAACCGCAACAAGAAGCTGAACCCGAGTTAGACCCGAAAAAACACGTACGGTGCCACTTTCTGCCATCAAAAAGTGCTCTCAGCGGAAGCCTTTGGGTACACCTGAACTCCCTGGGGGAGCCTTTACGCAACCCCACACTCAACAGGACTCTGCGTCTTCACTGTTTCCTAACAACCCTAAACATAACCCTAACCGCAACAAGAAGCTCAACCCGAGTTAGACCCGAAAAAACACGTACGGTGCCACTTTCTGCCATCAAAAAGTGCTCTCAGCGGAAGCCTTTGGGTACACCTGAACTCCCTGGGGGAGCCTTTACGCAACCCCACACTCAACAGGACTCTGCGTCTTCACTCTTTCCTAACAACCCTAAACATAACCCTAACCGCAACAAGAAGCTGAACCCGAGTTAGACCCGAAAAAACACGTACGGTGCCACTTTCTGCCATCAAAAAGTGCTCTCAGCGGAAGCCTTTGGGTACACCTGAACTCCCTGGGGGAGCCTTTACGCAACCCCACACTCAACAGGACTCTGCGTCTTCACTCTTTCCTAACAACCCTAAACATAACCCTAACCGCAACAAGAAGCTGAACCCGAGTTAGACCCGAAAAAACACGGACGGTGCCACTTTCTGCCATCAAAAAGTGCTCTGAGCGGAAGCCTTTGGGTACACCTGAACTCCCTGGGGGAGCCTTTACGCAACCCCACACTCAACAGGACTCTGCGTCTTCACTCTTTCCTAACAACCCTGAACATAACCCTAACCGCAACAAGAAGCTGAACCCGAGTTAGACCCGAAAAAACACGTACGGTGCCACTTTCTGCCATCAAAAAGTGCTCTCAGCGGAAGCCTTTGGGTACACCTGAACTCCCTGGGGGAGCCTTTACGCAACCCCACACTCAACAGGACTCTGCGTCTTCACTCTTTCCTAACAACCCTAAACATAACCCTAACCGCAACAAGAAGCTGAACCCGAGTTAGACCCGAAAAAACACGTACGGTGCCACTTTCTGCCATCAAAAAGTGCTCTCAGCGGAAGCCTTTGGGTACACCTGAACTCCCTGGGGGAGCCTTTATGCAACCCCACACTCAACAGGACTCTGCGTCTTCACTCTTTCCTAACAACCCTAAACATAACCCTAACAGGAACAAGAAGCTCAACCCGAGTTAGACCCGAAAAAACACGTACGGTGCATCTTTATGCCATCAAAAAGTGCTCTCAGCGGAAGCCTTTGGGTACACGTGAACTCCCTGGGGGAGCCTTTACACAACCCCACACTCAACAGGACTCTGCGTCTTCACTCTTTCCTAACAACCCTAAACATAACCCTAACCGCAACAAGAAGCTGAACCCGAGTTAGACCCGAAAAAACACGTACGGTGCCACTTTCTGCCATCCAAAAGTGCTCTCAGCGGAAGCCTTTGGGTACACCTGAACTCCCTGGGGGAGCCTTTACGCAACCCCACACTCAACAGGACTCTGCGTCTTCACTCTTTCCTAACAACCCTAAACATAACCCTAACCGCAACAAGAAGCTGAACCCGAGTTAGACCCGAAAAAACACGTACGGTGCCACTTTCTGCCATCAAAAAGTGCTCTCAGCGGAAGCCTTTGGGTACACCTGAACTCCCTGGGGGAGCCTTTATGCAACCCCGCACTCAACAGGACTCTGCGTCTTCACTCTTTCCTAACAACCCTAAACATAACCCTAACCGCAACAAGAAGCTGAACCCGAGTTAGACCCGAAAAAACACGTACGGTGCCACTTTCTGCCATCAAAAAGTGCTCTCAGCGGAAGCCTTTGGGTACACCTGAACTCCCTGGGGGAGCCTTTATGCAACCCCACACTCAACAGGACTCTGCGTCTTCACTCTTTCCTAACAACCCTAAACATAACCCTAACAGGAACAAGAAGCTCAACCCGAGTTAGACCCGAAAAAACACGTACGGTGCATCTTTATGCCATCAAAAAGTGCTCTCAGCGGAAGCCTTTGGGTACACGTGAACTCCCTGGGGGAGCCTTTACACAACCCCACACTCAACAGGACTCTGCGTCTTCACTCTTTCCTAACAACCCTAAACATAACCCTAACCGCAACAAGAAGCTGAACCCGAGTTAGACCCGAAAAAACACGTACGGTGCCACTTTCTGCCATCCAAAAGTGCTCTCAGCGGAAGCCTTTGGGTACACCTGAACTCCCTGGGGGAGCCTTTACGCAACCCCACACTCAACAGGACTCTGCGTCTTCACTCTTTCCTAACAACCCTAAACATAACCCTAACCGCAACAAGAAGCTGAACCCGAGTTAGACCCGAAAAAACACGTACGGTGCCACTTTCTGCCATCAAAAAGTGCTCTCAGCGGAAGCCTTTGGGTACACCTGAACTCCCTGGGGGAGCCTTTACGCAACCCCACACTCAACAGGACTCTGCGTCTTCACTCTTTCCTAACAACCCTAAACATAACCCTAACCGCAACAAGAAGCTGAACCCGAGTTAGACCCGAAAAAACACGTACGGTGCCACTTTCTGCCATCAAAAAGTGCTCTCAGCGGAAGCCTTTGGGTACACCTGAACTCCCTGGGGGAGCCTTTACACAACCCCACACTCAACAGGACTCTGCGTCTTCACTCTTTCCTAACAACCCTAAACATAACCCTAACCGCAACAAGAAGCTCAACCCGAGTTAGACCCGAAAAAACACGTACGGTGCCACTTTCTGCCATCCAAAAGTGCTCTCAGCGGAAGCCTTTGGGTACACCTGAACTCCCTGGGGGAGCCTTTACGCAACCCCACACTCAACAGGACTCTGCGTCTTCACTCTTTCCTAACAACCCTAAACATAACCCTAACCGCAACAAGAAGCTGAACCCGAGTTAGACCCGAAAAAACACGTACGGTGCCACTTTCTGCCCTCCAAAAGTGCTCTCAGCGGAAGCCTTTTGTACACCTGAACTCCCTGGGGGAGCCTTTACGCAACCGCACACTCAGCAGGACTCTGCGTCTTCACTCTTTCCTAACAACCCTAAACATAACCCTAACCGCAACAAGAAGCTGAACCCGAGTTAGACCCGAAAAAACACGTACGGTGCCACTTTCTGCCCTCCAAAAGTGCTCTCAGCGGAAGCCTTTGGGTACACCTGAACTCCCTGGGGGAGCCTTTACGCAACCCCACACTCAACAGGACTCTGCGTCTTCACTCTTTCCTAACAACCCTAAACATAACCCTAACCGCAACAAGAAGCTGAACCCGAGTTAGACCCGAAAAAACACGTACGGTGCCACTTTCTGCCATCAAAAAGTGCTCTCAGCGGAAGCCTTTGGGTACACCTGAACTCCCTGGGGGAGCCTTTATGCAACCCCGCACTCAACAGGACTCTGCGTCTTCACTCTTTCCTAACAACCCTAAACATAACCCTAACCGCAACAAGAAGCTGAACCCGAGTTAGACCCGAAAAAACACGTACGGTGCCACTTTCTGCCATCAAAAAGTGCTCTCAGCGGAAGCCTTTGGGTACACCTGAACTCCCTGGGGGAGCCTTTATGCAACCCCACACTCAACAGGACTCTGCGTCTTCACTCTTTCCTAACAACCCTAAACATAACCCTAACAGGAACAAGAAGCTCAACCCGAGTTAGACCCGAAAAAACACGTACGGTGCATCTTTATGCCATCAAAAAGTGCTCTCAGCGGAAGCCTTTGGGTACACGTGAACTCCCTGGGGGAGCCTTTACACAACCCCACACTCAACAGGACTCTGCGTCTTCACTCTTTCCTAACAACCCTAAACATAACCCTAACCGCAACAAGAAGCTGAACCCGAGTTAGACCCGAAAAAACACGTACGGTGCCACTTTCTGCCATCCAAAAGTGCTCTCAGCGGAAGCCTTTGGGTACACCTGAACTCCCTGGGGGAGCCTTTACGCAACCCCACACTCAACAGGACTCTGCGTCTTCACTCTTTCCTAACAACCCTAAACATAACCCTAACCGCAACAAGAAGCTGAACCCGAGTTAGACCCGAAAAAACACGTACGGTGCCACTTTCTGCCATCAAAAAGTGCTCTCAGCGGAAGCCTTTGGGTACACCTGAACTCCCTGGGGGAGCCTTTACGCAACCCCACACTCAACAGGACTCTGCGTCTTCACTCTTTCCTAACAACCCTAAACATAACCCTAACCGCAACAAGAAGCTGAACCCGAGTTAGACCCGAAAAAACACGTACGGTGCCACTTTCTGCCATCAAAAAGTGCTCTCAGCGGAAGCCTTTGGGTACACCTGAACTCCCTGGGGGAGCCTTTACACAACCCCACACTCAACAGGACTCTGCGTCTTCACTCTTTCCTAACAACCCTAAACATAACCCTAACCGCAACAAGAAGCTCAACCCGAGTTAGACCCGAAAAAACACGTACGGTGCCACTTTCTGCCATCCAAAAGTGCTCTCAGCGGAAGCCTTTGGGTACACCTGAACTCCCTGGGGGAGCCTTTACGCAACCCCACACTCAACAGGACTCTGCGTCTTCACTCTTTCCTAACAACCCTAAACATAACCCTAACCGCAACAAGAAGCTGAACCCGAGTTAGACCCGAAAAAACACGTACGGTGCCACTTTCTGCCCTCCAAAAGTGCTCTCAGCGGAAGCCTTTGGGTACACCTGAACTCCCTGGGGGAGCCTTTACGCAACTCCACACTCAACAGGACTCTGCGTCTTCACTCTTTCCTAACAACCCTAAACATAACCCTAACCGCAACAAGAAGCTGAACCCGAGTTAGACCCGAAAAAACACGTACGGTGCCACTTTCTGCCATCAAAAAGTGCTCTCAGCGGAAGCCTTTGGGTACACCTGAACTCCCTGGGGGAGCCTTTACGCAACCCCACACTCAACAGGACTCTGCGTCTTCACTCTTTCCTAACAACCCTAAACATAACCCTAACCGCAACAAGAAGCTGAACCCGAGTTAGACCCGAAAAAACACGTACGGTGCCACTTTCTGCCATCAAAAAGTGCTCTCAGCGGAAGCCTTTGGGTACACCTGAACTCCCTGGGGGAGCCTTTACGCAACCCCACACTCAACAGGACTCTGCGTCTTCACTGTTTCCTAACAACCCTAAACATAACCCTAACCGCAACAAGAAGCTCAACCCGAGTTAGACCCGAAAAAACACGTACGGTGCCACTTTCTGCCATCAAAAAGTGCTCTCAGCGGAAGCCTTTGGGTACACCTGAACTCCCTGGGGGAGCCTTTACGCAACCCCACACTCAACAGGACTCTGCGTCTTCACTCTTTCCTAACAACCCTAAACATAACCCTAACCGCAACAAGAAGCTGAACCCGAGTTAGACCCGAAAAAACACGTACGGTGCCACTTTCTGCCATCAAAAAGTGCTCTCAGCGGAAGCCTTTGGGTACACCTGAACTCCCTGGGGGAGCCTTTACGCAACCCCACACTCAACAGGACTCTGCGTCTTCACTCTTTCCTAACAACCCTAAACATAACCCTAACCGCAACAAGAAGCTGAACCCGAGTTAGACCCGAAAAAACACGGACGGTGCCACTTTCTGCCATCAAAAAGTGCTCTGAGCGGAAGCCTTTGGGTACACCTGAACTCCCTGGGGGAGCCTTTACGCAACCCCACACTCAACAGGACTCTGCGTCTTCACTCTTTCCTAACAACCCTGAACATAACCCTAACCGCAACAAGAAGCTGAACCCGAGTTAGACCCGAAAAAACACGTACGGTGCCACTTTCTGCCATCAAAAAGTGCTCTCAGCGGAAGCCTTTGGGTACACCTGAACTCCCTGGGGGAGCCTTTACGCAACCCCACACTCAACAGGACTCTGCGTCTTCACTCTTTCCTAACAACCCTAAACATAAGCCTAACCGCAACAAGAAGCTCAACCCGAGTTAGACCCGAAAAAACACGTACGGTGCCACTTTCTGCCATCAAAAAGTGCTCTCAGCGGAAGCCTTTGGGTACACCTGAACTCCCTGGGGGAGCCTTTACGCAACCCCACACTCAACAGGACTCTGCGTCTTCACTCTTTCCTAACAACCCTAAACATAACCCTAACCGCAACAAGAAGCTGAACCCGAGTTAGACCCGAAAAAACACGTACGGTGCCACTTTCTGCCATCAAAAAGTGCTCTCAGCGGAAGCCTTTGGGTACACCTGAACTCCCTGGGGGAGCCTTTACGCAACCCCACACTCAACAGGACTCTGCGTCTTCACTCTTTCCTAACAACCCTAAACATAACCCTAACCGCAACAAGAAGCTGAACCCGAGTTAGACCCGAAAAAACACGTACGGTGCCACTTTCTGCCATCAAAAAGTGATCTCAGCGGAAGCCTTTGGGTACACCTGAACTCCCTGGGGGAGCCTTTACGCAACCCCACACTCAACAGGACTCTGCGTCTTCACTCTTTCCTAACAACCCTAAACATAACCCTAACCGCAACAAGAAGCTGAACCCAAGTTAGACCCGAAAAAACACGTACGGTGCCACTTTCTGCCATCCAAAAGTGCTCTCAGCGGAAGCCTTTGGGTACACCTGAACTCCCTGGGGGAGCCTTTATGCAACCCCACACTCAACAGGACTCTGCGTCTTCACTCTTTCCTAACAACCCTAAACATAACCCTAACCGCAACAAGAAGCTGAACCCGAGTTAGACCCGAAAAAACACGTACGGTGCCACTTTCTGCCATCAAAAAGTGCTCTCAGCGGAAGCCTTTGGGTACACCTGAACTCCCTGGGGGAGCCTTTACGCAACCTCACACTCAACAGGACTCTGCGTCTTCACTCTTTCCTAACAACCCTAAACATAACCCTAACCGCAACAAGAAGCTGAACCCGAGTTAGACCCGAAAAAACACGTACGGTGCCACTTTCTGCCATCAAAAAGTGCTCTCAGCAGAAGCCTTTGGGTACACCTGAACTCCCTGGGGGAGCCTTTACGCAACCCCGCACTCAACAGGACGCTGCGTCTTCACTCTTTCCTAACAACCCTAAACATAACCCTAACCGCAACAAGAAGCTGAACCCGAGTTAGACCCGAAAAAACACGTACGGTGCCACTTTCTGCCATCAAAAAGTGCTCTCAGCGGAAGCCTTTGGGTACACCTGAACTCCCTGGGGGAGCCTTTACGCAACCCCACACTCAACAGGACTCTGCGTCTTCACTCTTTCCTAACAACCCTAAACATAACCCTAACCGCAACAAGAAGCTGAACCCGAGTTAGACCCGAAAAAACACGTACGGTGCCACTTTCTGCCATCAAAAAGTGCTCTCAGCGGAAGCCTTTGGGTACACCTGAACTCCCTGGGGGAGCCTTTACGCAACCCCACACTCAACAGGACTCTGCGTCTTCACTCTTTCCTAACAACCCTAAACATAACCCTAACCGCAACAAGAAGCTGAACCCGAGTTAGACCCGAAAAAACACGTACGGTGCCACTTTCTGCCATCAAAAAGTGATCTCAGCGGAAGCCTTTGGGTACACCTGAACTCCCTGGGGGAGCCTTTACGCAACCCCACACTCAACAGGACTCTGCGTCTTCACTCTTTCCTAACAACCCTAAACATAACCCTAACCGCAACAAGAAGCTGAACCCGAGTTAGACCCGAAAAAACACGTACGGTGCCACTTTCTGCCATCAAAAAGTGCTCTCAGCGGAAGCCTTTGGGTACACCTGAACTCCCTGGGGGAGCCTTTACGCAACCCCACACTCAACAGGACTCTGCGTCTTCACTCTTTCCTAACAACCCTAAACATAACCCTAACCGCAACAAGAAGCTGAACCCGAGTTAGACCCGAAAAAACACGTACGGTGCCACTTTCTGCCATCAAAAAGTGCTCTCAGCGGAAGCCTTTGGGTACACCTGAACTCCCTGGGGGAGCATTTACGCAACCCCACACTCAACAGGACTCTGCGTCTTCACTCTTTCCTAACAACCCTAAACATAACCCTAACCGCAACAAGAAGCTGAACCCGAGTTAGACCCGAAATAACACGTAAGGTGCCACTTTCTGCCATCAAAAAGTGCTCTCAGCGGAAGCCTTTGGGAACACCTGAACTCCCTGGGGGAGCCTTTACGCAACCCCACACTCAACAGGACTCTGCGTCTTCACTCTTTCCTAACAACCCTAAACATAAGCCTAACCGGAACAAGAAGCTCAACCCGAGTTAGACCCGAAAAAACACGTACGGTGCCACTTTCTGCCATCAAAAAGTGCTCTCAGCGGAAGCCTTTGGGTACACCTGAACTCCCTGGGGGAGCCTTTACGCAACCCCACACTCAACAGGACTCTGCGTCTTCACTCTTTCCTAACAACCCTAAACATAACCCTAACCGCAACAAGAAGCTGAACCCGAGTTAGACCCGAAAAAACACGTACGGTGCCACTTTCTGCCATCAAAAAGTGCTCTCAGCGGAAGCCTTTGGGTACACCTGAACTCCCTGGGGGAGCCTTTACGCAACCCCACACTCAACAGGACTCTGCGTCTTCACTCTTTCCTAACAACCCTAAACATAACCCTAACCGCAACAAGAAGCTGAACCCGAGTTAGACCCGAAAAAACACGTACGGTGCCACTTTCTGCCATCAAAAAGTGCTCTCAGCGGAAGCCTTTGGGTACACCTGAACTCCCTGGGGGAGCCTTTACGCAACCCCACACTCAACAGGACTCTGCGTCTTCACTCTTTCCTAACAACCCTAAACATAACCCTAACCGCAACAAGAAGCTCAACCCGAGTTAGACCCGAAAAAACACGTACGGTGCCACTTTCTGCCATCAAAAAGTGCTCTCAGCGGAAGCCTTTGGGTACACCTGAACTCCCTGGGGGAGCCTTTACGCAACCCCACACTCAACAGGACTCTGCGTCTTCACTCTTTCCTAACAACCCTAAACATAACCCTAACCGCAACAAGAAGCTGAACCCGAGTTAGACCCGAAAAAACACGTACGGTGCCACTTTCTGCCATCAAAAAGTGCTCTCAGCGGAAGCCTTTGGGTACACCTGAACTCCCTGGGGGAGCCTTTACGCAACCCCACACTCAACAGGACTCTGCGTCTTCACTCTTTCCTAACAACCCTAAACATAACCCTAACCGCAACAAGAAGCTGAACCCGAGTTAGACCCGAAAAAACACGTACGGTGCCACTTTCTGCCGTCAAAAAGTGCTCTCAGCGGAAGCCTTTGGGTACACCTGAACTCCCTGGGGGAGCCTTTACGCAACCCCACACTCAACAGGACTCTGCGTCTTCACTCTTTCCTAACAACCCTAAACATAACCCTAACCGCAACAAGAAGCTGAACCCGAGTTAGACCCGAAAAAACACGGACGGTGCCACTTTCTGCCATCAAAAAGTGCTCTCAGCGGAAGCCTTTGGGTACACCTGAACTCCCTGGGGGAGCCTTTACGCAACCCCACACTCAACAGGACTCTGCGTCTTCACTCTTTCCTAACAACCCTAAACATAACCCTAACCGCAACAAGAAGCTCAACCCGAGTTAGACCCGAAAAAACACGTACGGTGCCACTTTCTGCCATCAAAAAGTGCTCTCAGCGGAAGCCTTTGGGTACACCTGAACTCCCTGGGGGAGCCTTTACGCAACCCCACACTCAACAGGACTCTGCGTCTTCACTCTTTCCTAACAACCCTAAACATAACCCTAACCGCAACAAGAAGCTGAACCCGAGTTAGACCCGAAAAAACACGTACGGTGCCACTTTCTGCCATCCAAAAGTGCTCTCAGCGGAAGCCTTTGGGTACACCTGAACTCCCTGGGGGAGCCTTTACGCAACCCCACACTCAACAGGACTCTGCGTCTTCACTCTTTCCTAACAACCCTAAACATAAGCCTAACCGCAACAAGAAGCTGAACCCGAGTTAGACCCGAAAAAACACGTACGGTGCCACTTTCTGCCATCAAAAAGTGCTCTGAGCGGAAGCCTTTGGGTACACCTGAACTCCCTGGGGGAGCCTTTACGCAACCCCACACTCAACAGGACTCTGCGTCTTCACTCTTTCCTAACAACCCTAAACATAACCCTAACCGCAACAAGAAGCTGAACCCGAGTTAGACCCGAAAAAACACGTACGGTGCCACTTTCTGCCATCAAAAAGTGCTCTCAGCGGAAGCCTTTGGGAACACCTGAACTCCCTGGGGGAGCCTTTACGCAACCCCACACTCAACAGGACTCTGCGTCTTCACTCTTTCCTAACAACCCTAAACATAAGCCTAACCGGAACAAGAAACTCAACCCGAGTTAGACCCGAAAAAACACGTACGGTGCCACTTTCTGCCATCAAAAAGTGCTCTCAGCGGAAGCCTTTGGGTACACCTGAACTCCCTGGGGGAGCCTTTACGCAACCCCACACTCAACAGGACTCTGCGTCTTCACTCTTTCCTAACAACCCTAAACATAACCCTAACCGCAACAAGAAGCTCAACCCGAGTTAGACCCGAAAAAACACGTACGGTGCCACTTTCTGCCATCAAAAAGTGCTCTCAGCGGAAGCCTTTGGGTACACCTGAACTCCCTGGGGGAGCCTTTACGCAACCCCACACTCAACAGGACTCTGCGTCTTCACTCTTTCCTAACAACCCTAAACATAACCCTAACCGCAACAAGAAGCTGAACCCGAGTTAGACCCGAAAAAACACGTACGGTGCCACTTTCTGCCATCAAAAAGTGCTCTCAGCGGAAGCCTTTGGGTACACCTGAACTCCCTGGGGGAGCCTTTACGCAACCCCACACTCAACAGGACTCTGCGTCTTCACTCTTTCCTAACAACCCTAAACATAACCCTAACCGCAACAAGAAGCTGAACCCGAGTTAGACCCGAAAAAACACGTACGGTGCCACTTTCTGCCATCAAAAAGTGCTCTCAGCGGAAGCCTTTGGGTACACCTGAACTCCCTGGGGGAGCCTTTACGCAACCCCACACTCAACAGGACTCTGCGTCTTCACTCTTTCCTAACAACCCTAAACATAACCCTAACCGGAACAAGAAGCTGAACCCGAGTTACACCCGAAAAAACACGTACGGTGCCACTTTCTGCCATCAAAAAGTGCTCTGAGCGGAAGCCTTTGGGTACACCTGAACTCCCTGGGGGAGCCTTTACGCAACCCCACACTCAACAGGACTCTGCGTCTTCACTCTTTCCTAACAACCCTAAACATAACCCTAACCGCAACAAGAAGCTGAACCCGAGTTAGACCCGAAAAAACACGTACGGTGCCACTTTCTGCCCTCCAAAAGTGCTCTCAGCGGAAGCCTTTGGGTACACCTGAACTCCCTGGGGGAGCCTTTACGCAACCCCACACTCAACAGGACTCTGCGTCTTCACTCTTTCCTAACAACCCTAAACATAACCCTAACCGGAACAAGAAGCTGAACCTGAGTTAGACCCGAAAAAACACGTACGGTGCCACTTTCTGCCATCAAAAAGTGCTCTCAGCGGAAGCCTTTGGGTACACCTGAACTCCCTGGGGGAGCCTTTACGCAACCCCACACTCAACAGGACTCTGCGTCTTCACTCTTTCCTAACAACCCTAAACATAACCCTAACCGCAACAAGAAGCTGAACCTGAGTTAGACCCGAAAAAACACGTACGGTGCCACTTTCTGCCATCAAAAAGTGCTCTCAGCGGAAGCCTTTGGGTACACCTGAACTCCCTGGGGGAGCCTTTACGCAACCCCACACTCAACAGGACTCTGCGTCTTCACTCTTTCCTAACAACCCTAAACATAAGCCTAACCGCAACAAGAAGCTCAACCCGAGTTAGACCCGAAAAAACACGTACGGTGCCACTTTCTGCCATCAAAAAGTGCTCTCAGCGGAAGCCTTTGGGTACACCTGAACTCCCTGGGGGAGCCTTTACGCAACCCCACACTCAACAGGACTCTGCGTCTTCACTCTTTCCTAACAACCCTAAACATAACCCTAACCGGAACAAGAAGCTGAACCCGAGTTACACCCGAAAAAACACTTACGGTGCCACTTTCTGCCATCAAAAAGTGCTCTCAGCGGAAGCCTTTGGGTACACCTGAACTCCCTGGGGGAGCCTTTACGCAACCCCACACTCAACAGGACTCTGCGTCTTCACTCTTTCCTAACAACCCTAAACATAACCCTAACCGCAACAAGAAGCTGAACCCGAGTTAGACCCGAAAAAACACGTACGGTGCCACTTTCTGCCATCAAAAAGTGCTCTCAGCGGAAGCCTTTGGGTACACCTGAACTCCCTGGGGGAGCCTTTACGCAACCCCACATTCAACAGGACTCTGCGTCTTCACTCTTTCCTAACAACCCTAAACATAACCCTAACCGCAACAAGAAGCTGAACCCGAGTTAGACCCGAAAAAACACGTACGGTGCCACTTTCTGCCATCAAAAAGTGCTCTCAGCGGAAGCCTTTGGGTACACCTGAACTCCCTGGGGGAGCCTTTACGCAACCCCACACTCAACAGGACTCTGCGTCTTCACTCTTTCCTAACAACCCTAAACATAACCCTAACCGCAACAAGAAGCTGAACCCGAGTTAGACCCGAAAAAACCCGAGCCTTTACGCAACCCCACACTCAACATAACTCTGTGCCTTCAATATTTCCAAACAACTCTAACCCTAATACTAACACTAAAACTAACACTGCCCCTACAACTAAACCCTAACCAGAACCCTACACCTAACCCTAACTCTAGCCCTAAACACTAAACCTTAAACCCTAAACCCTGAACCCTAACCCTAACGCTAACCCTAACCTTAAATCCTAACACTAAACCCTGACTCAAAACCCTAACCATAACCCTAACCCTAACCGTAACCCTAACCCTAACCCTAACCCTAACCCTAACCCTAACCCTAACCCTAACCC
>NW_027664061.1:62500-85000 GCF_964034855.1 Anser brachyrhynchus
CCTGGGGGAGCCTTTACGCAACCCCACACTCAACAGGACTCTGCGTCTTCACTCTTTCCTAACAACCCTAAACATAACCCTAACCGGAACAAGAAGCTGAACCCGAGTTAGACCCGAAAAAACACGTACGGTGCCACTTTCTGCCATCAAAAAGTGCTCTCAGCGGAAGCCTTTGGGTACACCTGAACTCCCTGGGGGAGCCTTTACGCAACCCCACACTCAACAGGACTCTGCGTCTTCACTCTTTCCTAACAACCCTAAACATAACCCTAACCGCAACAAGAAGCTCAACACGAGTTAGACCCGAAAAAACACGTACGGTGCCACTTTCTGCCCTCCAAAAGTGCTCTCAGCGGAAGCCTTTGGGTACACCTGAACTCCCTGGGGGAGCCTTTACGCAACCCCACACTCAACAGGACTCTGCGTCTTCACTCTTTCCTAACAACCCTAAACATAACCCTAACCGGAACAAGAAGCTGAACCCGAGTTAGACCCGAAAAAACACGTACGGTGCCACTTTCTGCCATCAAAAAGTGCTCTCAGCGGAAGCCTTTGGGTACACCTGAACTCCCTGGGGGAGCCTTTACGCAACCCCACACTCAACAGGACTCTGCGTCTTCACTCTTTCCTAACAACCCTAAACATAACCCTAACCGCAACAAGAAGCTCAACCCGAGTTAGACCCGAAAAAACACGTACGGTGCCACTTTCTGCCATCAAAAAGTGCTCTCAGCGGAAGCCTTTGGGTACACCTGAACTCCCTGGGGGAGCCTTTACGCAACCCCACACTCAACAGGACTCTGCGTCTTCACTCTTTCCTAACAACCCTAAACATAACCCTAACCGCAACAAGAAGCTGAACCCGAGTTAGACCCGAAAAAACACGTACGGTGCCACTTTCTGCCCTCCAAAAGTGCTCTCAGCGGAAGCCTTTGGGTACACCTGAACTCCCTGGGGGAGCCTTTACGCAACCCCACACTCAACAGGACTCTGCGTCTTCACTCTTTCCTAACAACCCTAAACATAACCCTAACCGCAACAAGAAGCTGAACCCGAGTTAGACCCGAAAAAACACGTACGGTGCCACTTTCTGCCATCAAAAAGTGCTCTCAGCGGAAGCCTTTGGGTACACCTGAACTCCCTGGGGGAGCCTTTACGCAACCCCACACTCAACAGGACTCTGCGTCTTCACTCTTTCCTAACAACCCTAAACATAACCCTAACCGCAACAAGAAGCTGAACCCGAGTTAGACCCGAAAAAACACGTACGGTGCCACTTTCTGCCATCAAAAAGTGCTCTCAGCGGAAGCCTTTGGGTACACCTGAACTCCCTGGGGGAGCCTTTACGCAACCCCACACTCAACAGGACTCTGCGTCTTCACTCTTTCCTAACAACCCTAAACATAACCCTAACCGGAACA
This sequence comes from Anser brachyrhynchus, assembly GCF_964034855.1. NCBI lineage: Eukaryota > Metazoa > Chordata > Aves > Anseriformes > Anatidae > Anser > Anser brachyrhynchus. The sequence goes on from NW_027664061.1 coordinate 63,922, forward strand.
AGAAGCTGAACCCGAGTTAGACCCGAAAAAACACGTACGGTGCCACTTTCTGCCATCAAAAAGTGCTCTCAGCGGAAGCCTTTGGGTACACCTGAACTCCCTGGGGGAGCCTTTACGCAACCCCACACTCAACAGGACTCTGCGTCTTCACTCTTTCCTAACAACCCTAAACATAACCCTAACCGCAACAAGAAGCTGAACCCGAGTTAGACCCGAAAAAACACGTACGGTGCCACTTTCTGCCATCAAAAAGTGCTCTCAGCGGAAGCCTTTGGGTACACCTGAACTCCCTGGGGGAGCCTTTACGCAACCCCACACTCAACAGGACTCTGCGTCTTCACTCTTTCCTAACAACCCTGAACATAACCCTAACCGCAACAAGAAGCTGAACCCGAGTTAGACCCGAAAAAACACGTACGGTGCCACTTTCTGCCATCAAAAAGTGCTCTCAGCGGAAGCCTTTGGGTACACCTGAACTCCCTGGGGGAGCCTTTACGCAACCCCACACTCAACAGGACTCTGCGTCTTCACTCTTTCCTAACAACCCTAAACATAACCCTAACCGCAACAAGAAGCTGAACCGGAGTTAGACCCGAAAAAACACGTACGGTGCCACTTTCAGCCATCAAAAAGTGCTCTCAGCGGAAGCCTTTGGGCACACCTGAACTCCCTGGGGGAGTCTTTACGCAACCCCACACTCAACAGGACTCTGCGTCTTCACTCTTTCCTAACAACCCTAAACATAACCCTAACCGGAACAAGAAGCTGAACCCGAGTTAGACCCGAAAAAACACGTACGGTGCCACTTTCTGCCATCAAAAAGTGCTCTCAGCGGAAGCCTTTGGGTACACCTGAACTCCCTGGGGGAGCCTTTACGCAACCCCACACTCAACAGGACTCTGCGTCTTCACTCTTTCCTAACAACCCTAAACATAAGCCTAACCGCAACAAGAAGCTCAACCCGAGTTAGACCCGAAAAAACACGTACGGTGCCACTTTCTGCCATCAAAAAGTGCTCTCAGCGGAAGCCTTTGGGTACACCTGAACTCCCTGGGGGAGCCTTTACGCAACCCCACACTCAACAGGACTCTGCGTCTTCACTCTTTCCTAACAACCCTAAACATAACCCTAACCGCAACAAGAAGCTGAACCCGAGTTAGACCCGAAAAAACACGTACGGTGCCACTTTCTGCCATCAAAAAGTGCTCTCAGCGGAAGCCTTTGGGTACACCTGAACTCCCTGGGGGAGCCTTTACGCAACCCCACACTCAACAGGACTCTGAGTCTTCACTCTTTCCTAACAACCCTAAACATAACCCTAACCGCAACAAGAAGCTGAACCCGAGTTAGACCCGAAAAAACACGTACGGTGCCACTTTCTGCCATCAAAAAGTGCTCTCAGCGGAAGCCTTTGGGTACACCTGAACTCCCTGGGGGAGCCTTTACGCAACCCCACACTCAACAGGACTCTGCGTCTTCACTCTTTCCTAACAACCCTAAACATAACCCTAACCGCAACAAGAAGCTGAACCGGAGTTAGACCCGAAAAAACACGTACGGTGCCACTTTCTGCCATCAAAAAGTGCTCTCAGCGGAAGCCTTTGGGTACACCTGAACTCCCTGGGGGAGCCTTTACGCAACCCCACACTCAACAGGACTCTGCGTCTTCACTCTTTCCTAACAACCCTAAACATAACCCTAACCGCAACAAGAAGCTCAACCCGAGTTAGACCCGAAAAAACACGTACGGTGCCACTTTCTGCCATCAAAAAGTGCTCTCAGCGGAAGCCTTTGGGTACACCTGAACTCCCTGGGGGAGCCTTTACGCAACCCCACACTCAACAGGACTCTGCGTCTTCACTCTTTCCTAACAACCCTAAACATAACCCTAACCGCAACAAGAAGCTGAACCCGAGTTAGACCCGAAAAAACACGTACGGTGCCACTTTCTGCCATCAAAAAGTGCTCTCAGCGGAAGCCTTTGGGTACACCTGAACTCCCTGGCGGAGCCTTTACGCAACCCCACACTCAACAGGACTCTGCGTCTTCACTCTTTCCTAACAACCCTAAACATAACCCTAACCGCAACAAGAAGCTCAACCCGAGTTAGACCCGAAAAAACACGTACGGTGCCACTTTCTGCCATCAAAAAGTGCTCTCAGCGGAAGCCTTTGGGTACACCTGAACTCCCTGGGGGAGCCTTTACGCAACCCCACACTCAACAGGACTCTGCGTCTTCACTCTTTCCTAACAACCCTAAACATAACCCTAACCGCAACAAGAAGCTGAACCCGAGTTAGACCCGAAAAAACACGTACGGTGCCACTTTCTGCCATCAAAAAGTGCTCTCAGCGGAAGCCTTTGGGTACACCTGAACTCCCTGGGGGAGCCTTTACGCAACCCCACACTCAACAGGACTCTGCGTCTTCACTCTTTCCTAACAACCCTAAACATAACCCTAACTGCAACAAGAAGCTGAACCCGAGTTAGACCCGAAAAAACACGTACGGTGCCACTTTCTGCCATCAAAAAGTGCTCTCAGCGGAAGCCTTTGGGTACACCTGAACTCCCTGGGGGAGCCTTTACGCAACCCCACACTCAACAGGACTCTGCGTCTTCACTCTTTCCTAACAACCCTAAACATAACCCTAACCGCAACAAGAAGCTGAACCGGAGTTAGACCCGAAAAAACACGTACGGTGCCACTTTCTGCCATCAAAAAGTGCTCTCAGCGGAAGCCTTTGGGCACACCTGAACTCCCTGGGGGAGTCTTTACGCAACCCCACACTCAACAGGACTCTGCGTCTTCACTCTTTCCTAACAACCCTAAACATAACCCTAACCGGAACAAGAAGCTGAACCCGAGTTAGACCCGAAAAAACACGTACGGTGCCACTTTCTGCCATCAAAAAGTGCTCTCAGCGGAAGCCTTTGGGTACACCTGAACTCCCTGGGGGAGCCTTTACGCAACCCCACACTCAACAGGACTCTGCGTCTTCACTCTTTCCTAACAACCCTAAACATAACCCTAACCGCAACAAGAAGCTCAACCCGAGTTAGACCCGAAAAAACACGTACGGTGCCACTTTCTGCCATCAAAAAGTGCTCTCAGCGGAAGCCTTTGGGTACACCTGAACTCCCTGGGGGAGCCTTTACGCAACCCCACACTCAACAGGACTCTGCGTCTTCACTCTTTCCTAACAACCCTAAACATAACCCTAACCGCAACAAGAAGCTGAACCCGAGTTAGACCCGAAAAAACACGTACGGTGCCACTTTCTGCCATCAAAAAGTGCTCTCAGCGGAAGCCTTTGGGTACACCTGAACTCCCTGGGGGAGCCTTTACGCAACCCCACACTCAACAGGACTCTGAGTCTTCACTCTTTCCTAACAACCCTAAACATAACCCTAACCGCAACAAGAAGCTGAACCCGAGTTAGACCCGAAAAAACACGTACGGTGCCACTTTCTGCCATCAAAAAGTGCTCTCAGCGGAAGCCTTTGGGTACACCTGAACTCCCTGGGGGAGCCTTTACGCAACCCCACACTCAACAGGACTCTGCGTCTTCACTCTTTCCTAACAACCCTAAACATAACCCTAACCGCAACAAGAAGCTGAACCCGAGTTAGACCCGAAAAAACACGTACGGTGCCACTTTCTGCCATCAAAAAGTGCTCTCAGCGGAAGCCTTTGGGTACACCTGAACTCCCTGGGGGAGCCTTTACGCAACCCCACACTCAACAGGACTCTGAGTCTTCACTCTTTCCTAACAACCCTAAACATAACCCTAACCGCAACAAGAAGCTGAACCCGAGTTAGACCCGAAAAAACACGTACGGTGCCACTTTCTGCCATCAAAAAGTGCTCTCAGCGGAAGCCTTTGGGTACACCTGAACTCCCTGGGGGAGCCTTTACGCAACCCCACACTCAACAGGACTCTGCGTCTTCACTCTTTCCTAACAACCCTAAACATAACCCTAACCGCAACAAGAAGCTGAACCCGAGTTAGACCCGAAAAAACACGTACGGTGCCACTTTCTGCCATCAAAAAGTGCTCTCAGCGGAAGCCTTTGGGTACACCTGAACTCCCTGGGGGAGCCTTTACGCAACCCCACACTCAACAGGACTCTGCGTCTTCACTCTTTCCTAACAACCCTAAACATAACCCTAACCACAACAAGAAGCTGAACCCGAGTTAGACCCGAAAAAACACGTACGGTGCCACTTTCTGCCATCAAAAAGTGCTCTCAGCGGAAGCCTTTGGGTACACCTGAACTCCCTGGGGGAGCCTTTACGCAACCCCACACTCAACAGGACTCTGCGTCTTCACTCTTTCCTAACAACCCTAAACATAACCCTAACCGCAACAAGAAGCTCAACCCGAGTTAGACCCGAAAAAACACGTACGGTGCCACTTTCTGCCATCAAAAAGTGCTCTCAGCGGAAGCCTTTGGGTACACTTGAACTCCCTGGGGGAGCCTTTACGCAACCCCACACTCAACAGGACTCTGCGTCTTCACTCTTTCCTAACAACCCTAAACATAACCCTAACCGCAACAAGAAGCTGAACCCGAGTTAGACCCGAAAAAACACGTACGGTGCCACTTTCTGCCATCAAAAAGTGCTCTCAGCGGAAGCCTTTGGGTACACCTGAACTCCCTGGGGGAGCCTTTACGCAACCCCACACTCAACAGGACTCTGCGTCTTCACTCTTTCCTAACAACCCTAAACATAAGCCTAACCGCAACAAGAAGCTGAACCCGAGTTAGACCCGAAAAAACACGTACGGTGCCACTTTCTGCCATCAAAAAGTGCTCTCAGCGGAAGCCTTTGGGTACACCTGAACTCCCTGGCGGAGCCTTTACGCAACCCCACACTCAACAGGACTCTGCGTCTTCACTCTTTCCTAACAACCCTAAACATAACCCTAACCGCAACAAGAAGCTCAACCCGAGTTAGACCCGAAAAAACACGTACGGTGCCACTTTCTGCCATCAAAAAGTGCTCTCAGCGGAAGCCTTTGGGTACACCTGAACTCCCTGGGGGAGCCTTTACGCAACCCCACACTCAACAGGACTCTGCGTCTTCACTCTTTCCTAACAACCCTAAACATAACCCTAACCGCAACAAGAAGCTCAACCCGAGTTAGACCCGAAAAAACACGTACGGTGCCACTTTCTGCCATCAAAAAGTGCTCTCAGCGGAAGCCTTTGGGTACACCTGAACTCCCTGGGGGAGCCTTTACGCAACCCCACACTCAACAGGACTCTGCGTCTTCACTCTTTCCTAACAACCCTAAACATAACCCTAACCGCAACAAGAAGCTCAACCCGAGTTAGACCCGAAAAAACACGTACGGTGCCACTTTCTGCCATCAAAAAGTGCTCTCAGCGGAAGCCTTTGGGTACACCTGAACTCCCTGGGGGAGCCTTTACGCAACCCCACACTCAACAGGACTCTGCGTCTTCACTCTTTCCTAACAACCCTAAACATAACCCTAACCGCAACAAGAAGCTGAACCCGAGTTAGACCCGAAAAAACACGTACGGTGCCACTTTCTGCCATCAAAAAGTGCTCTCAGCGGAAGCCTTTGGGTACACCTGAACTCCCTGGGGGAGCCTTTACGCAACCCCACACTCAACAGGACTCTGCGTCTTCACTCTTTCCTAACAACCCTAAACATAACCCTAACCGCAACAAGAAGCTGAACCCGAGTTAGACCCGAAAAAACACGTACGGTGCCACTTTCTGCCCTCCAAAAGTGCTCTCAGCGGAAGCCTTTGGGTACACCTGAACTCCCTGGGGGAGCCTTTACGCAACCCCACACTCAACAGGACTCTGCGTCTTCACTCTTTCCTAACAACCCTAAACATAACCCTAACCGCAACAAGAAGCTGAACCCGAGTTAGACCCGAAAAAACACGGACGGTGCCACTTTCTGCCATCAAAAAGTGCTCTGAGCGGAAGCCTTTGGGTACACCTGAACTCCCTGGGGGAGCCTTTACGCAACCCCACACTCAACAGGACTCTGCGTCTTCACTCTTTCCTAACAACCCTAAACATAACCCTAACCGCAACAAGAAGCTGAACCCGAGTTAGACCCGAAAAAACACGTACGGTGCCACTTTCTGCCATCAAAAAGTGCTCTCAGCGGAAGCCTTTGGGTACACCTGAACTCCCTGGGGGAGCCTTTACGCAACCCCACACTCAACAGGACTCTGCGTCTTCACTCTTTCCTAACAACCCTAAACATAACCCTAACCGCAACAAGAAGCTGAACCCGAGTTAGACCCGAAAAAACACGTACGGTGCCACTTTCTGCCATCAAAAAGTGCTCTCAGCGGAAGCCTTTGGGTACACCTGAACTCCCTGGGGGAGCCTTTACGCAACCCCACACTCAACAGGACTCTGCGTCTTCACTCTTTCCTAACAACCCTAAACATAACCCTAACCGCAACAAGAAGCTCAACCCGAGTTAGACCCGAAAAAACACGTACGGTGCCACTTTCTGCCCTCCAAAAGTGCTCTCAGCGGAAGCCTTTGGGTACACCTGAACTCCCTGGGGGAGCCTTTACGCAACCCCACACTCAACAGGACTCTGCGTCTTCACTCTTTCCTAACAACCCTAAACATAACCCTAACCGCAACAAGAAGCTGAACCCGAGTTAGACCCGAAAAAACACGTACGGTGCCACTTTCTGCCCTCCAAAAGTGCTCTCAGCGGAAGCCTTTGGGTACACCTGAACTCCCTGGGGGAGCCTTTACGCAACCCCACACTCAACAGGACTCTGCGTCTTCACTCTTTCCTAACAACCCTAAACATAACCCTAACCGCAACAAGAAGCTGAACCCGAGTTAGACCCGAAAAAACACGTACGGTGCCACTTTCTGCCATCAAAAAGTGCTCTGAGCGGAAGCCTTTGGGTACACCTGAACTCCCTGGGGGAGCCTTTACGCAACCCCACACTCAACAGGACTCTGCGTCTTCACTCTTTCCTAACAACCCTAAACATAACCCTAACCGCAACAAGAAGCTGAACCCGAGTTAGACCCGAAAAAACACGTACGGTGCCACTTTCTGCCATCAAAAAGTGCTCTCAGCGGAAGCCTTTGGGTACACCTGAACTCCCTGGGGGAGCCTTTACGCAACCCCACACTCAACAGGACTCTGCGTCTTCACTCTTTCCTAACAACCCTAAACATAACCCTAACCGCAACAAGAAGCTGAACCCGAGTTAGACCCGAAAAAACACGTACGGTGCCACTTTCTGCCATCAAAAAGTGCTCTCAGCGGAAGCCTTTGGGTACACCTGAACTCCCTGGCGGAGCCTTTACGCAACCCCACACTCAACAGGACTCTGCGTCTTCACTCTTTCCTAACAACCCTAAACATAACCCTAACCGCAACAAGAAGCTGAACCCGAGTTAGACCCGAAAAAACACGTACGGTGCCACTTTCTGCCATCAAAAAGTGCTCTCAGCGGAAGCCTTTGGGTACACCTGAACTCCCTGGGGGAGCCTTTACGTAACCCCACACTCAACAGGACTCTGCGTCTTCACTCTTTCCTAACAACCCTAAACATAACCCTAACCACAACAAGAAGCTGAACCCGAGTTAGACCCGAAAAAACACGTACGGTGCCACTTTCTGCCATCAAAAAGTGCTCTCAGCGGAAGCCTTTGGGTACACCTGAACTCCCTGGGGGAGCCTCTTCACAACCCCACACTCAACAGGACTCTGCGCCTTCACTCTTTCCTAACAACCCTAAACATAACCCTAACCGCAACAAGAAGCTGAACCCGAGTTAGACCCGAAAAAACACGTACGGTGCCACTTTCTGCCCTCCAAAAGTGCTCTCAGCGGAAGCCTTTGGGTACACCTGAACTCCCTGGGGGAGCCTTTACGCAACCCCACACTCAACAGGACTCTGCGTCTTCACTCTTTCCTAACAACCCTAAACATAACCCTAACCGCAACAAGAAGCTGAACCCGAGTTAGACCCGAAAAAACACGTACGGTGCCACTTTCTGCCATCAAAAAGTGCTCTCAGCGGAAGCCTTTGGGTACACCTGAACTCCCTGGGGGAGCCTTTACGCAACCCCACACTCAACAGGACTCTGCGTCTTCACTCTTTCCTAACAACCCTAAACATAACCCTAACCGCAACAAGAAGCTGAACCCGAGTTAGACCCGAAAAAACACGTACGGTGCCACTTTCTGCCATCAAAAAGTGCTCTCAGCGGAAGCCTTTGGGTACACCTGAACTCCCTGGGGGAGCCTTTACGCAACCCCACACTCAACAGGACTCTGCGTCTTCACTCTTTCCTAACAACCCTAAACATAACCCTAACCGCAACAAGAAGCTGAACCCGAGTTAGACCCGAAAAAACACGTACAGTGCCACTTTCTGCCATCAAAAAGTGTTCTCAGCGGAAGCCTTTGGGTACACCTGAACTCCCTGGGGGAGCCTTTACGCAACCCCACACTCAACAGGACTCTGCGTCTTCACTCTTTCCTAACAACCCTAAACATAACCCTAACCGCAACAAGAAGCTCAACCCGAGTTAGACCCGAAAAAACACGTACGGTGCCACTTTCTGCCATCAAAAAGTGCTCTCAGCGGAAGCCTTTGGGTACACCTGAACTCCCTGGGGGAGCCTTTACGCAACCCCACACTCAACAGGACTCTGCGTCTTCACTCTTTCCTAACAACCCTAAACATAACCCTAACCGCAACAAGAAGCTCAACCCGAGTTAGACCCGAAAAAACACGTACGGTGCCACTTTCTGCCATCAAAAAGTGCTCTCAGCGGAAGCCTTTGGGTACACCTGAACTCCCTGGGGGAGCCTCTTCACAACCCCACACTCAACAGGACTCTGCGCCTTCACTCTTTCCTAACAACCCTAAACATAACCCTAACCACAACAAGAAGCTGAACCCGAGTTAGACCCGAAAAAACACGTACGGTGCCACTTTCTGCCATCAAAAAGTGCTCTCAGCGGAAGCCTTTGGGTACACCTGAACTCCCTGGGGGAGCCTCTTCACAACCCCACACTCAACAGGACTCTGCGCCTTCACTCTTTCCTAACAACCCTAAACATAACCCTAACCGCAACAAGAAGCTGAACCCGAGTTAGACCCGAAAAAACACGTACGGTGCCACTTTCTGCCCTCCAAAAGTGCTCTCAGCGGAAGCCTTTGGGTACACCTGAACTCCCTGGGGGAGCCTTTACGCAACCCCACACTCAACAGGACTCTGCGTCTTCACTCTTTCCTAACAACCCTAAACATAACCCTAACCGCAACAAGAAGCTGAACCCGAGTTAGACCCGAAAAAACACGTACGGTGCCACTTTCTGCCATCAAAAAGTGCTCTCAGCGGAAGCCTTTGGGTACACCTGAACTCCCTGGGGGAGCCTTTACGCAACCCCACACTCAACAGGACTCTGCGTCTTCACTCTTTCCTAACAACCCTAAACATAACCCTAACCGCAACAAGAAGCTGAACCCGAGTTAGACCCGAAAAAACACGTACGGTGCCACTTTCTGCCATCAAAAAGTGCTCTCAGCGGAAGCCTTTGGGTACACCTGAACTCCCTGGGGGAGCCTTTACGCAACCCCACACTCAACAGGACTCTGCGTCTTCACTCTTTCCTAACAACCCTAAACATAACCCTAACCGCAACAAGAAGCTGAACCCGAGTTAGACCCGAAAAAACACGTACAGTGCCACTTTCTGCCATCAAAAAGTGTTCTCAGCGGAAGCCTTTGGGTACACCTGAACTCCCTGGGGGAGCCTTTACGCAACCCCACACTCAACAGGACTCTGCGTCTTCACTCTTTCCTAACAACCCTAAACATAACCCTAACCGCAACAAGAAGCTCAACCCGAGTTAGACCCGAAAAAACACGTACGGTGCCACTTTCTGCCATCAAAAAGTGCTCTCAGCGGAAGCCTTTGGGTACACCTGAACTCCCTGGGGGAGCCTTTACGCAACCCCACACTCAACAGGACTCTGCGTCTTCACTCTTTCCTAACAACCCTAAACATAACCCTAACCGCAACAAGAAGCTCAACCCGAGTTAGACCCGAAAAAACACGTACGGTGCCACTTTCTGCCATCAAAAAGTGCTCTCAGCGGAAGCCTTTGGGTACACCTGAACTCCCTGGGGGAGCCTTTACGCAACCCCACACTCAACAGGACTCTGCGTCTTCACTCTTTCCTAACAACCCTAAACATAACCCTAACCGCAACAAGAAGCTGAACCCGAGTTAGACCCGAAAAAACACGTACGGTGCCACTTTCTGCCCTCCAAAAGTGCTCTCAGCGGAAGCCTTTGGGTACACCTGAACTCCCTGGGGGAGCCTTTACGCAACCCCACACTCAACAGGACTCTGCGCCTTCACTCTTTCCTAACAACCCTAAACATAACCCTAACCGCAACAAGAAGCTGAACCCGAGTTAGACCCGAAAAAACACGTACGGTGCCACTTTCTGCCATCAAAAAGTGCTCTCAGCGGAAGCCTTTGGGTACACCTGAACTCCCTGGGGGAGCCTTTACGCAACCCCACACTCAACAGGACTCTGCGTCTTCACTCTTTCCTAACAACCCTAAACATAACCCTAACCGCAACAAGAAGCTGAACCCGAGTTAGACCCGAAAAAACACGTACGGTGCCACTTTCTGCCATCAAAAAGTGCTCTCAGCGGAAGCCTTTGGGTACACCTGAACTCCCTGGGGGAGCCTTTACGCAACCCCACACTCAACAGGACTCTGCGTCTTCACTCTTTCCTAACAACCCTAAACATAACCCTAACCGCAACAAGAAGCTGAACCCGAGTTAGACCCGAAAAAACACGTACGGTGCCACTTTCTGCCATCAAAAAGTGCTCTCAGCGGAAGCCTTTGGGTACACCTGAACTCCCTGGGGGAGCCTTTACGCAACCCCACACTCAACAGGACTCTGCGTCTTCACTCTTTCCTAACAACCCTGAACATAACCCTAACCGCAACAAGAAGCTGAACCCGAGTTAGACCCGAAAAAACACGTACGGTGCCACTTTCTGCCCTCCAAAAGTGCTCTCAGCGGAAGCCTTTGGGTACACCTGAACTCCCTGGGGGAGCCTTTACGCAACCCCACACTCAACAGGACTCTGCGTCTTCACTCTTTCCTAACAACCCTAAACATAACCCTAACCGCAACAAGAAGCTCAACCCGAGTTAGACCCGAAAAAACACGTACGGTGCCACTTTCTGCCATCAAAAAGTGCTCTCAGCGGAAGCCTTTGGGTACACCTGAACTCCCTGGGGGAGCCTTTACGCAACCCCACACTCAACAGGACTCTGCGTCTTCACTCTTTCCTAACAACCCTAAACATAACCCTAACCGCAACAAGAAGCTCAACCCGAGTTAGACCCGAAAAAACACGTACGGTGCCACTTTCTGCCATCAAAAAGTGCTCTCAGCGGAAGCCTTTGGGTACACCTGAACTCCCTGGGGGAGCCTTTACGCAACCCCACACTCAACAGGACTCTGCGTCTTCACTCTTTCCTAACAACCCTAAACATAACCCTAACCGCAACAAGAAGCTGAACCCGAGTTAGACCCGAAAAAACACGTACGGTGCCACTTTCTGCCATCAAAAAGTGCTCTCAGCGGAAGCCTTTGGGTACACCTGAACTCCCTGGGGGAGCCTTTACGCAACCCCACACTCAACAGGACTCTGCATCTTCACTCTTTCCTAACAACCCTAAACATAACCCTAACCGCAACAAGAAGCTGAACCCGAGTTAGACCCGAAAAAACACGTACGGTGCCACTTTCTGCCATCAAAAAGTGCTCTCAGCGGAAGCCTTTGGGTACACCTGAACTCCCTGGGGGAGCCTTTACGCAACCCCACACTCAACAGGACTCTGCGTCTTCACTCTTTCCTAACAACCCTAAACATAACCCTAACCGCAACAAGAAGCTGAACCCGAGTTAGACCCGAAAAAACACGTACGGTGCCACTTTCTGCCATCAAAAAGTGCTCTCAGCGGAAGCCTTTGGGTACACCTGAACTCCCTGGGGGAGCCTTTACGCAACCCCACACTCAACAGGACTCTGCGTCTTCACTCTTTCCTAACAACCCTAAACATAACCCTAACCGCAACAAGAAGCTGAACCCGAGTTAGACCCGAAAAAACACGTACGGTGCCACTTTCTGCCATCAAAAAGTGCTCTCAGCGGAAGCCTTTGGGTACACCTGAACTCCCTGGGGGAGCCTTTACGCAACCCCACACTCAACAGGACTCTGCGTCTTCACTCTTTCCTAACAACCCTAAACATAACCCTAACCGCAACAAGAAGCTCAACCCGAGTTAGACCCGAAAAAACACGTACGGTGCCACTTTCTGCCCTCCAAAAGTGCTCTCAGCGGAAGCCTTTGGGTACACCTGAACTCCCTGGGGGAGCCTTTACGCAACCCCACACTCAACAGGACTCTGCGTCTTCACTCTTTCCTAACAACCCTAAACATAACCCTAACCGCAACAAGAAGCTGAACCCGAGTTAGACCCGAAAAAACACGTACGGTGCCACTTTCTGCCATCAAAAAGTGCTCTCAGCGGAAGCCTTTGGGTACACCTGAACTCCCTGGGGGAGCCTTTACGCAACCCCACACTCAACAGGACTCTGCGTCTTCACTCTTTCCTAACAACCCTGAACATAACCCTAACCGCAACAAGAAGCTGAACCCGAGTTAGACCTGAAAAAACACGTACGGTGCCACTTTCTGCCCTCCAAAAGTGCTCTCAGCGGAAGCCTTTGGGTACACCTGAACTCCCTGGGGGAGCCTTTACGCAACCCCACACTCAACAGGACTCTGCGTCTTCACTCTTTCCTAACAACCCTAAACATAACCCTAACCGCAACAAGAAGCTCAACCCGAGTTAGACCCGAAAAAACACGTACGGTGCCACTTTCTGCCATCAAAAAGTGCTCTCAGCGGAAGCCTTTGGGTACACCTGAACTCCCTGGGGGAGCCTTTACGCAACCCCACACTCAACAGGACTCTGCGTCTTCACTCTTTCCTAACAACCCTAAACATAACCCTAACCGCAACAAGAAGCTGAACCCGAGTTAGACCCGAAAAAACACGTACGGTGCCACTTTCTGCCATCAAAAAGTGCTCTCAGCGGAAGCCTTTGGGTACACCTGAACTCCCTGGGGGAGCCTTTACGCAACCCCACACTCAACAGGACTCTGCGTCTTCACTCTTTCCTAACAACCCTAAACATAACCCTAACCGCAACAAGAAGCTCAACCCGAGTTAGACCCGAAAAAACACGTACGGTGCCACTTTCTGCCATCAAAAAGTGCTCTCAGCGGAAGCCTTTGGGTACACCTGAACTCCCTGGGGGAGCCTTTACGCAACCCCACACTCAACAGGACTCTGCGTCTTCACTCTTTCCTAACAACCCTAAACATAACCCTAACCGCAACAAGAAGCTGAACCCGAGTTAGACCCGAAAAAACACGTACGGTGCCACTTTCTGCCATCAAAAAGTGCTCTCAGCGGAAGCCTTTGGGTACACCTGAACTCCCTGGGGGAGCCTTTACGCAACCCCACACTCAACAGGACTCTGCGTCTTCACTCTTTCCTAACAACCCTAAACATAACCCTAACCGCAACAAGAAGCTGAACCCGAGTTAGACCCGAAAAAACACGTACGGTGCCACTTTCTGCCATCAAAAAGTGCTCTCAGCGGAAGCCTTTGGGTACACGTGAACTCCCTGGGGGAGCCTTTACGCAACCCCACACTCAACAGGACTCTGCGTCTTCACTCTTTCCTAACAACCCTAAACATAACCCTAACCGCAACAAGAAGCTCAACCCGAGTTAGACCCGAAAAAACACGTACGGTGCCACTTTCTGCCATCAAAAAGTGCTCTCAGCGGAAGCCTTTGGGTACACCTGAACTCCCTGGGGGAGCCTTTACGCAACCCCACACTCAACAGGACTCTGCGTCTTCACTCTTTCCTAACAACCCTAAACATAACCCTAACCGCAACAAGAAGCTGAACCCGAGTTAGACCCGAAAAAACACGGACGGTGCCACTTTCTGCCATCAAAAAGTGCTCTCAGCGGAAGCCTTTGGGTACACCTGAACTCCCTGGGGGAGCCTTTACGCAACCCCACACTCAACAGGACTCTGCGTCTTCACTCTTTCCTAACAACCCTAAACATAACCCTAACCGCAACAAGAAGCTGAACCCGAGTTAGACCCGAAAAAACACGTACGGTGCCACTTTCTGCCATCAAAAAGTGCTCTCAGCGGAAGCCTTTGGGTACACCTGAACTCCCTGGGGGAGCCTTTACGCAACCCCACACTCAACAGGACTCTGCATCTTCACTCTTTCCTAACAACCCTAAACATAACCCTAACCGCAACAAGAAGCTGAACCCGAGTTAGACCCGAAAAAACACGTACGGTGCCACTTTCTGCCATCAAAAAGTGCTCTCAGCGGAAGCCTTTGGGTACACCTGAACTCCCTGGGGGAGCCTTTACGCAACCCCACACTCAACAGGACTCTGCGTCTTCACTCTTTCCTAACAACCCTAAACATAACCCTAACCGCAACAAGAAGCTGAACCCGAGTTAGACCCGAAAAAACACGTACGGTGCCACTTTCTGCCATCAAAAAGTGCTCTGAGCGGAAGCCTTTGGGTACACCTGAACTCCCTGGGGGAGCCTTTACGCAACCCCACACTCAACAGGACTCTGCGTCTTCACTCTTTCCTAACAACCCTAAACATAACCCTAACCGCAACAAGAAGCTGAACCCGAGTTAGACCCGAAAAAACACGTACGGTGCCACTTTCTGCCATCAAAAAGTGCTCTCAGCGGAAGCCTTTGGGTACACCTGAACTCCCTGGGGGAGCCTTTACGCAACCCCACACTCAACAGGACTCTGCGTCTTCACTCTTTCCTAACAACCCTAAACATAACCCTAACCGCAACAAGAAGCTCAACCCGAGTTAGACCCGAAAAAACACGTACGGTGCCACTTTCTGCCCTCCAAAAGTGCTCTCAGCGGAAGCCTTTGGGTACACCTGAACTCCCTGGGGGAGCCTTTACGCAACCCCACACTCAACAGGACTCTGCGTCTTCACTCTTTCCTAACAACCCTAAACATAACCCTAACCGCAACAAGAAGCTGAACCCGAGTTAGACCCGAAAAAACACGTACGGTGCCACTTTCTGCCATCAAAAAGTGCTCTCAGCGGAAGCCTTTGGGTACACCTGAACTCCCTGGGGGAGCCTTTACGCAACCCCACACTCAACAGGACTCTGCGTCTTCACTCTTTCCTAACAACCCTGAACATAACCCTAACCGCAACAAGAAGCTGAACCCGAGTTAGACCTGAAAAAACACGTACGGTGCCACTTTCTGCCCTCCAAAAGTGCTCTCAGCGGAAGCCTTTGGGTACACCTGAACTCCCTGGGGGAGCCTTTACGCAACCCCACACTCAACAGGACTCTGCGTCTTCACTCTTTCCTAACAACCCTAAACATAACCCTAACCGCAACAAGAAGCTGAACCCGAGTTAGACCCGAAAAAACACGTACGGTGCCACTTTCTGCCATCAAAAAGTGCTCTCAGCGGAAGCCTTTGGGTACACCTGAACTCCCTGGGGGAGCCTTTACGCAACCCCACACTCAACAGGACTCTGCGTCTTCACTCTTTCCTAACAACCCTAAACATAACCCTAACCGCAACAAGAAGCTGAACCCGAGTTAGACCCGAAAAAACACGTACGGTGCCACTTTCTGCCATCAAAAAGTGCTCTCAGCGGAAGCCTTTGGGTACACCTGAACTCCCTGGGGGAGCCTTTACGCAACCCCACACTCAACAGGACTCTGCGTCTTCACTCTTTCCTAACAACCCTGAACATAACCCTAACCGCAACAAGAAGCTGAACCCGAGTTAGACCCGAAAAAACACGTACGGTGCCACTTTCTGCCATCAAAAAGTGCTCTCAGCGGAAGCCTTTGGGTACACCTGAACTCCCTGGGGGAGCCTTTACGCAACCCCACACTCAACAGGACTCTGCGTCTTCACTCTTTCCTAACAACCCTAAACATAACCCTAACCGCAACAAGAAGCTGAACCCGAGTTAGACCCGAAAAAACACGTACGGTGCCACTTTCTGCCATCAAAAAGTGCTCTCAGCGGAAGCCTTTGGGTACACCTGAACTCCCTGGGGGAGCCTTTACGCAACCCCACACTCAACAGGACTCTGCGTCTTCACTCTTTCCTAACAACCCTAAACATAAGCCTAACCGCAACAAGAAGCTCAACCCGAGTTAGACCCGAAAAAACACGTACGGTGCCACTTTCTGCCATCAAAAAGTGCTCTCAGCGGAAGCCTTTGGGTACACCTGAACTCCCTGGGGGAGCCTTTACGCAACCCCACACTCAACAGGACTCTGCGTCTTCACTCTTTCCTAACAACCCTAAACATAACCCTAACCGCAACAAGAAGCTCAACCCGAGTTAGACCCGAAAAAACACATACGGTGCCACTTTCTGCCATCAAAAAGTGCTCTCAGCGGAAGCCTTTGGGTACACCTGAACTCCCTGGGGGAGCCTTTACGCAACCCCACACTCAACAGGACTCTGCGTCTTCACTCTTTCCTAACAACCCTAAACATAACCCTAACCGCAACAAGAAGCTGAACCCGAGTTAGACCCGAAAAACACGTACGGTGCCACTTTCTGCCATCAAAAAGTGCTCTCAGCGGAAGCCTTTGGGTACACCTGAACTCCCTGGGGGAGCCTTTACGCAACCCCACACTCAACAGGACTCTGCGTCTTCACTCCTTCATAACAACACTAAACATAACCCTAACCGCAACAAGAAGCTGAACCCGAGTTAGACCCGAAAAAACACGTACGGTGCCACTTTCTGCCATCAAAAAGTGCTCTCAGCGGAAGCCTTTGGGTACACCTGAACTCCCTGGGGGAGCCTTTACGCAACCCCACACTCAACAGGACTCTGCGTCTTCACTCTTTCCTAACAACCCTAAACATAACCCTAACCGCAACAAGAAGCTCAACCCGAGTTAGACCCGAAAAAACACGTACGGTGCCACTTTCTGCCATCAAAAAGTGCTCTCAGCGGAAGCCTTTGGGTACACCTGAACTCCCTGGGGGAGCCTTTACGCAACCCCACACTCAACAGGACTCTGCGTCTTCACTCTTTCCTAACAACCCTAAACATAACCCTAACCGCAACAAGAAGCTGAACCCGAGTTAGACCCGAAAAAACACGTACGGTGCCACTTTCTGCCATCAAAAAGTGCTCTCAGCGGAAGCCTTTGGGTACACCTGAACTCCCTGGGGGAGCCTTTACGTAACCCCACACTCAACAGGACTCTGCGTCTTCACTCTTTCCTAACAACCCTAAACATAACCCTAACCACAACAAGAAGCTGAACCCGAGTTAGACCCGAAAAAACACGTACGGTGCCACTTTCTGCCATCAAAAAGTGCTCTCAGCGGAAGCCTTTGGGTACACCTGAACTCCCTGGGGGAGCCTCTTCACAACCCCACACTCAACAGGACTCTGCGCCTTCACTCTTTCCTAACAACCCTAAACATAACCCTAACCGCAACAAGAAGCTGAACCCGAGTTAGACCCGAAAAAACACGTACGGTGCCACTTTCTGCCCTCCAAAAGTGCTCTCAGCGGAAGCCTTTGGGTACACCTGAACTCCCTGGGGGAGCCTTTACGCAACCCCACACTCAACAGGACTCTGCGTCTTCACTCTTTCCTAACAACCCTAAACATAACCCTAACCGCAACAAGAAGCTGAACCCGAGTTAGACCCGAAAAAACACGTACGGTGCCACTTTCTGCCATCAAAAAGTGCTCTCAGCGGAAGCCTTTGGGTACACCTGAACTCCCTGGGGGAGCCTTTACGCAACCCCACACTCAACAGGACTCTGCGTCTTCACTCTTTCCTAACAACCCTAAACATAACCCTAACCGCAACAAGAAGCTGAACCCGAGTTAGACCCGAAAAAACATGTACGGTGCCACTTTCTGCCATCAAAAAGTGCTCTCAGCGGAAGCCTTTGGGTACACCTGAACTCCCTGGGGGAGCCTTTACGCAACCCCACACTCAACAGGACTCTGCGTCTTCACTCTTTCCTAACAACCCTAAACATAACCCTAACCGCAACAAGAAGCTGAACCCGAGTTAGACCCGAAAAAACACGTACAGTGCCACTTTCTGCCATCAAAAAGTGTTCTCAGCGGAAGCCTTTGGGTACACCTGAACTCCCTGGGGGAGCCTTTACGCAACCCCACACTCAACAGGACTCTGCGTCTTCACTCTTTCCTAACAACCCTAAACATAACCATAACCGCAACAAGAAGCTCAACCCGAGTTAGACCCGAAAAAACACGTACGGTGCCACTTTCTGCCATCAAAAAGTGCTCTCAGCGGAAGCCTTTGGGTACACCTGAACTCCCTGGGGGAGCCTTTACGCAACCCCACACTCAACAGGACTCTGCGTCTTCACTCTTTCCTAACAACCCTAAACATAACCCTAACCGCAACAAGAAGCTCAACCCGAGTTAGACCCGAAAAAACACGTACGGTGCCACTTTCTGCCATCAAAAAGTGCTCTCAGCGGAAGCCTTTGGGTACACCTGAACTCCCTGGGGGAGCCTTTACGCAACCCCACACTCAACAGGACTCTGCGTCTTCACTCTTTCCTAACAACCCTAAACATAACCCTAACCGCAACAAGAAGCTGAACCCGAGTTAGACCCGAAAAAACACGTACGGTGCCACTTTCTGCCATCAAAAAGTGCTCTCAGCGGAAGCCTTTGGGTACACCTGAACTCCCTGGGGGAGCCTTTACGCAACCCCACACTCAACAGGACTCTGCGTCTTCACTCTTTCCTAACAACCCTAAACATAACCCTAACCGCAACAAGAAGCTGAACCCGAGTTAGACTCGAAAAAACACGTACGGTGCCACTTTCTGCCATCAAAAAGTGCTCTCAGCGGAAGCCTTTGGGTACACCTGAACTCCCTGGGGGAGCCTTTACGCAACCCCACACTCAACAGGACTCTGCGTCTTCACTCTTTCCTAACAACCCTGAACATAACCCTAACCGCAACAAGAAGCTGAACCCGAGTTAGACCCGAAAAAACACGTACGGTGCCACTTTCTGCCCTCCAAAAGTGCTCTCAGCGGAAGCCTTTGGGTACACCTGAACTCCCTGGGGGAGCCTTTACGCAACCCCACACTCAACAGGACTCTGCGTCTTCACTCTTTCCTAACAACCCTAAACATAACCCTAACCGCAACAAGAAGCTCAACCCGAGTTAGACCCGAAAAAACACGTACGGTGCCACTTTCTGCCATCAAAAAGTGCTCTCAGCGGAAGCCTTTGGGTACACGTGAACTCCCTGGGGGAGCCTTTACGCAACCCCACACTCAACAGGACTCTGCGTCTTCACTCTTTCCTAACAACCCTAAACATAACCCTAACCGCAACAAGAAGCTGAACCCGAGTTAGACCCGAAAAAACACGTACGGTGCCACTTTCTGCCATCAAAAAGTGCTCTCAGCGGAAGCCTTTGGGTACACCTGAACTCCCTGGGGGAGCCTTTACGCAACCCCACACTCAACAGGACTCTGCGTCTTCACTCTTTCCTAACAACCCTAAACATAACCCTAACCGCAACAAGAAGCTGAACCCGAGTTTGACCCGAAAAAACACGTACAGTGCCACTTTCTGCCATCAAAAAGTGTTCTCAGCGGAAGCCTTTGGGTACACCTGAACTCCCTGGGGGAGCCTTTACGCAACCCCACACTCAACAGGACTCTGCGTCTTCACTCTTTCCTAACAACCCTAAACATAACCCTAACCGCAACAAGAAGCTCAACCCGAGTTAGACCCGAAAAAACACGTACGGTGCCACTTTCTGCCATCAAAAAGTGCTCTCAGCGGAAGCCTTTGGGTACACCTGAACTCCCTGGGGGAGCCTTTATGCAACCCCACACTCAACAGGACTCTGCGTCTTCACTCTTTCCTAACAACCCTAAACATAACCCTAACCGCAACAAGAAGCTGAACCCGAGTTAGACCCGAAAAAACACGTACGGTGCCACTTTCTGCCATCAAAAAGTGCTCTCAGCGGAAGCCTTTGGGTACACCTGAACTCCCTGGGGGAGCCTTTACGCAACCCCACACTCAACAGGACTCTGCGTCTTCACTCTTTCCTAACAACCCTAAACATAACCCTAACCGCAACAAGAAGCTGAACCCGAGTTAGACCCGAAAAAACACGTACGGTGCCACTTTCTGCCATCAAAAAGTGCTCTCAGCGGAAGCCTTTGGGTACACGTGAACTCCCTGGGGGAGCCTTTACGCAACCCCACACTCAACAGGACTCTGCGTCTTCACTCTTTCCTAACAACCCTAAACATAACCCTAACCGCAACAAGAAGCTCAACCCGAGTTAGACCCGAAAAAACACGTACGGTGCCACTTTCTGCCATCAAAAAGTGCTCTCAGCGGAAGCCTTTGGGTACACCTGAACTCCCTGGGGGAGCCTTTACGCAACCCCACACTCAACAGGACTCTGCGTCTTCACTCTTTCCTAACAACCCTAAACATAACCCTAACCGCAACAAGAAGCTGAACCCGAGTTAGACCCGAAAAAACACGTACGGTGCCACTTTCTGCCATCAAAAAGTGCTCTCAGCGGAAGCCTTTGGGTACACCTGAACTCCCTGGGGGAGCCTTTACGCAACCCCACACTCAACAGGACTCTGCGTCTTCACTCTTTCCTAACAACCCTAAACATAACCCTAACCGCAACAAGAAGCTGAACCCGAGTTAGACCCGAAAAAACACGTACGGTGCCACTTTCTGCCATCAAAAAGTGCTCTCAGCGGAAGCCTTTGGGTACACGTGAACTCCCTGGGGGAGCCTTTACGCAACCCCACACTCAACAGGACTCTGCGTCTTCACTCTTTCCTAACAACCCTAAACATAACCCT
>NW_027664061.1:90000-134457 GCF_964034855.1 Anser brachyrhynchus
GAACCCGAGTTAGACCCGAAAAAACACGTACGGTGCCACTTTCTGCCATCAAAAAGTGCTCTCAGCGGAAGCCTTTGGGTACACCTGAACTCCCTGGGGGAGCCTTTACGCAACCCCACACTCAACAGGACTCTGCGTCTTCACTCTTTCCTAACAACCCTAAACATAACCCTAACCGCAACAAGAAGCTGAACCCGAGTTAGACCCGAAAAAACACGTACGGTGCCACTTTCTGCCATCAAAAAGTGCTCTCAGCGGAAGCCTTTGGGTACACCTGAACTCCCTGGGGGAGCCTTTACGCAACCCCACACTCAACAGGACTCTGCGTCTTCACTCTTTCCTAACAACCCTAAACATAACCCTAACCGCAACAAGAAGCTGAACCCGAGTTAGACCCGAAAAAACACGTACGGTGCCACTTTCTGCCATCAAAAAGTGCTCTCAGCGGAAGCCTTTGGGTACACCTGAACTCCCTGGGGGAGCCTTTACGCAACCCCACACTCAACAGGACTCTGCGTCTTCACTCTTTCCTAACAACCCTAAACATAACCCTAACCGCAACAAGAAGCTGAACCCGAGTTAGACCCGAAAAAACACGTACGGTGCCACTTTCTGCCATCCAAAAGTGCTCTCAGCAAAAGCCTTTGGGTACACCTGAACTCCCTGGGGGAGCCTTTACGCAACCCCACACTCAACAGGACTCTGCGTCTTCACTCTTTCCTAACAACCCTAAACATAACCCTAACCGCAACAAGAAGCTGAACCCGAGTTAGGCCCGAAAAAACACGTACGGTGCCACTTTCTGCCATCAAAAAGTGCTCTCAGCGGAAGCCTTTGGGTACACCTGAACTCCCTGGGGGAGCCTTTACGCAACCCCACACTCAACAGGACTCTGCGTCTTCACTCTTTCCTAACAACCCTAAACATAACCCTAACCGCAACAAGAAGCTGAACCCGAGTTAGACCCGAAAAAACACGTACGGTGCCACTTTCTGCCATCAAAAAGTGCTCTCAGCGGAAGCCTTTGGGTACACCTGAACTCCCTGGGGGAGCCTTTACGCAACCCCACACTCAACAGGACTCTGTGTCTTCACTCTTTCCTAACAACCCTAAACATAACCCTAACCGCAACAAGAAGCTCAACCCGAGTTAGACCCGAAAAAACACGTACGGTGCCACTTTCTGCCATCAAAAAGTGCTCTCAGCGGAAGCCTTTGGGTACACCTGAACTCCCTGGGGGAGCCTTTACGCAACCCCACACTCAACAGGACTCTGCGTCTTCACTCTTTCCTAACAACCCTAAACATAAGCCTAACTGGAACAAGAAGCTCAACCCGAGTTAGACCCGAAAAAACACGTACGGTGCCACTTTCTGCCATCAAAAAGTGCTCTCAGCGGAAGCCTTTGGGTACACCTGAACTCCCTGGGGGAGCCTTTACGCAACCCCACACTCAACAGGACTCTGCGTCTTCACTCTTTCCTAACAACCCTAAACATAACCCTAACCGCAACAAGAAGCTCAACCCGAGTTAGACCCGAAAAAACACGTACGGTGCCACTTTCTGCCATCAAAAAGTGCTCTCAGCGGAAGCCTTTGGGTACACCTGAACTCCCTGGGGGAGCCTTTACGCAACCCCACACTCAACAGGACTCTGCGTCTTCACTCTTTCCTAACAACCCTAAACATAACCCTAACCGCAACAAGAAGTTGAACCCGAGTTAGACCCGAAAAAACACGTACGGTGCCACTTTCTGCCATCAAAAAGTGCTCTCAGCGGAAGCCTTTGGGTACACCTGAACTCCCTGGGGGAGCCTTTACGCAACCCCACACTCAACAGGACTCTGCGTCTTCACTCTTTCCTAACAACCCTAAACATAACCCTAACCGCAACAAGAAGCTCAACCCGAGTTAGACCCGAAAAAACACGTACGGTGCCACTTTCTGCCATCAAAAAGTGCTCTCAGCGGAAGCCTTTGGGTACACCTGAACTCCCTGGGGGAGCCTTTACGCAACCCCACACTCAACAGGACTCTGCGTCTTCACTCTTTCCTAACAACCCTAAACATAACCCTAACCGCAACAAGAAGCTCAACCCGAGTTAGACCCGAAAAAACACGTACGGTGCCACTTTCTGCCATCAAAAAGTGCTCTCAGCGGAAGCCTTTGGGTACACCTGAACTCCCTGGGGGAGCCTTTACGCAACCCCGCACTCAACAGGACTCTGCGTCTTCACTCTTTCCTAACAACCCTAAACATAACCCTAACCGCAACAAGAAGCTGAACCCGAGTTAGACCCGAAAAAACACGTACGGTGCCACTTTCTGCCATCAAAAAGTGCTCTCAGCGGAAGCCTTTGGGTACACCTGAACTCCCTGGGGGAGCCTTTACGCAACCCCACACTCAACAGGACTCTGCGTCTTCACTCTTTCCTAACAACCCTAAACATAACCCTAACCGCAACAAGAAGCTCAACCCGAGTTAGACCCGAAAAAACACGTACGGTGCCACTTTCTGCCATCAAAAAGTGCTCTCAGCGGAAGCCTTTGGGAACACCTGAACTCCCTGGGGGAGCCTTTACGCAACCGCACACTCAACAGGACTCTGCGTCTTCACTCTTTCCTAACAACCCTAAACATAACCCTAACCGCAACAAGAAGCTGAACCCGAGTTAGACCCGAAAAAACACGTACGGTGCCACTTTCTGCCATCAAAAAGTGCTCTCAGAGGAAGCCTTTGGGTACACCTGAACTCCCTGGGGGAGCCTTTACGCAACCCCACACTCAACAGGACTCTGCGTCTTCACTCTTTCCTAACAACCCTAAACATAAGCCTAACCGGAACAAGAAGCTCAACCCGAGTTAGACCCGAAAAAACACGTACGGTGCCACTTTCTGCCATCAAAAAGTGCTCTGAGCGGAAGCCTTTGGGTACACCTGAACTCCCTGGGGGAGCCTTTATGCAACCCCACACTCAACAGGACTCTGCGTCTTCACTCTTTCCTAACAACCCTAAACATAACCCTAACCGCAACAAGAAGCTGAACCCGAGTTAGACCCGAGAAAACACGTACGGTGCCACTTTCTGCCATCAAAAAGTGCTCTCAGCGGAAGCCTTTGGGTACACCTGAACTCCCTGGGGGAGCCTTTACGCAACCCCACACTCAACAGGACTCTGCGTCTTCACTCTTTCCTAACAACCCTAAACATAACCCTAACCGCAACAAGAAGCTGAACCCGAGTTAGACCCGAAAAAACACGTACGGTGCCACTTTCTGCCATCAAAAAGTGCTCTCAGCGGAAGCCTTTGGGTACACCTGAACTCCCTGGGGGAGCCTTTACGCAACCCCACACTCAACAGGACTCTGCGTCTTCACTCTTTCCTAACAACCCTAAACATAACCCTAACCGCAACAAGAAGCTGAACCCGAGTTAGACCCGGAAAAACACGTACGGTGCCACTTTCTGCCATCAAAAAGTGCTCTCAGCGGAAGCCTTTGGGTACACCTGAACTCCCTGGGGGAGCCTTTACGCAACCCCACACTCAACAGGACTCTGCGTCTTCACTCTTTCCTAACAACCCTAAACATAACCCTAACCGCAACAAGAAGCTGAACCCGAGTTAGACCCGAAAAAACACGTACGGTGCCACTTTCTGCCATCAAAAAGTGCTCTCAGCGGAAGCCTTTGGGTACACCTGAACTCCCTGGGGGAGCCTTTACGCAACCCCACACTCAACAGGACTCTGCGTCTTCACTCTTTCCTAACAACCCTAAACATAACCCTAACCGCAACAAGAAGCTGAACCCGAGTTAGACCCGAAAAAACACGTACGGTGCCACTTTCTGCCATCAAAAAGTGCTCTCAGCGAAAGCCTTTGGGTACACCTGAACTCCCTGGGGGAGCCTTTACGCAACCCCACACTCAACAGGACTCTGCGTCTTCACTCTTTCCTAACAACCCTAAACATAACCCTAACCGCAACAAGAAGCTGAACCCGAGTTAGACCCGAAAAAACACGTACGGTGCCACTTTCTGCCATCAAAAAGTGCTCTGAGCGGAAGCCTTTGGGTACACCTGAACTCCCTGGGGGAGCCTTTACGCAACCCCACACTCAACAGGACTCTGCGTCTTCACTCTTTCCTAACAACCCTAAACATAACCCTAACCGCAACAAGAAGCTCAACCCGAGTTAGACCCGAAAAAACACGTACGGTGCCACTTTCTGCCATCAAAAAGTGCTCTCAGCGGAAGCCTTTGGGTACACCTGAACTCCCTGGGGGAGCCTTTACGCAACCCCACACTCAACAGGACTCTGCGTCTTCACTCTTTCCTAACAACCCTAAACATAACCCTAACCGGAACAAGAAGCTCAACCCGAGTTAGACCCGAAAAAACACGTACGGTGCCACTTTCTGCCATCAAAAAGTGCTCTCAGCGGAAGCCTTTGGGTACACCTGAACTCCCTGGGGGAGCCTTTACGCAACCCCACACTCAACAGGACTCTGCGTCTTCACTCTTTCCTAACAACCCTAAACATAACCCTAACCGCAACAAGAAGCTCAACCCGAGTTAGACCCGAAAAAACACGTACGGTGCCACTTTCTGCCATCAAAAAGTGCTCTCAGCGGAAGCCTTTGGGTACACCTGAACTCCCTGGGGGAGCCTTTACGCAACCCCACACTCAACAGGACTCTGCGTCTTCACTCTTTCCTAACAACCCTAAACATAACCCTAACCGCAACAAGAAGCTGAACCCGAGTTAGACCCGAAAAAACACGTACGGTGCCACTTTCTGCCATCAAAAAGTGCTCTCAGCGGAAGCCTTTGGGTACACCTGAACTCCCTGGGGGAGCCTTTACGCAACCGCACACTCAACAGGACTCTGCGTCTTCACTCTTTCCTAACAACCCTAAACATAACCCTAACCGCAACAAGAAGCTGAACCCGAGTTAGACCCGAAAAAACACGTACGGTGCCACTTTCTGCCATCCAAAAGTGCTCTCAGCGGAAGCCTTTGGGTACACCTGAACTCCCTGGGGGAGCCTTTACGCAACCCCACACTCAACAGGACTCTGCGTCTTCACTCTTTCCTAACAACCCTAAACATAAGCCTAACCGAACAAGAAGCTCAACCCGAGTTAGACCGAAAAAACACGTACGGTGCCACTTTCTGCCATCAAAAAGTGCTCTCAGCGGAAGCCTTTGGGTACACCTGAACTCCCTGGGGGAGCCTTTACGCAACCCCACACTCAACAGGACTCTGCGTCTTCACTCTTTCCTAACAACCCTAAACATAAGCCTAACCGCAACAAGAAGCTGAACCCGAGTTAGACCCGAAAAAAACACGTACGGTGCCACTTTCTGCCATCAAAAAGTGCTCTCAGCGGAAGCCTTTGGGTACACCTGAACTCCCTGGGGGAGCCTTTACGCAACCCCACACTCAACAGGACTCTGCGTCTTCACTCTTTCCTAACAACCCTAAACATAAACCCTAACCGGACCAAGAAGCTCAACCCGAGTTAGACCCGAAAAAACACGTACGGTGCCACTTTCTGCCATCCAAAAGTGCTCTCAGCGGAAGCCTTTGGGTACACCTGAACTCCCTGGGGGAGCCTTTACGCAACCCCACACTCAACAGGACTCTGCGTCTTCACTCTTTCCTAACAACCCTAAACATAAGCCTAACCGCAACAAGAAGCTGAACCCGAGTTAGACCCGAAAAAACACGTACGGTGCCACTTTCTGCCATCAAAAAGTGCTCTCAGCGGAAGCCTTTGGGTACACCTGAACTCCCTGGGGGAGCCTTTACGCAACCCCACACTCAACAGGACTCTGCGTCTTCACTCTTTCCTAACAACCCTAAACATAAGCCTAACCGCAACAAGAAGCTGAACCCGAGTTAGACCCGAAAAAAACACGTACGGTGCCACTTTCTGCCATCAAAAAGTGCTCTCAGCGGAAGCCTTTGGGTACACCTGAACTCCCTGGGGGAGCCTTTACGCAACCCCACACTCAACAGGACTCTGCGTCTTCACTCTTTCCTAACAACCCTAAACATAACCCTAACCGCAACAAGAAGCTCAACCCGAGTTAGACCCGAAAAAACACGTACGGTGCCACTTTCTGCCATCAAAAAGTGCTCTCAGCGGAAGCCTTTGGGTACACCTGAACTCCCTGGGGGAGCCTTTACGCAACCCCACACTCAACAGGACTCTGCGTCTTCACTCTTTCCTAACAACCCTAAACATAAGCCTAACCGCAACAAGAAGCTGAACCCGAGTTAGACCCGAAAAAACACGTACGGTGCCACTTTCTGCCATCAAAAAGTGCTCTCAGCGGAAGCCTTTGGGTACACCTGAACTCCCTGGGGGAGCCTTTACGCAACCCCACACTCAACAGGACTCTGCGTCTTCACTCTTTCCTAACAATCCTAAACATAAGCCTAACCGGAACAAGAAGCTCAACCCGAGTTAGACCCGAAAAAACACGTACGGTGCCACTTTCTGCCATCCAAAAGTGCTCTCAGCAAAAGCCTTTGGGTACACCTGAACTCCCTGGGGGAGCCTTTACGCAACCCCACATTCAACAGGACTCTGCGTCTTCACTCTTTCCTAACAACCCTAAACATAACCCTAACCGCAACAAGAAGCTGAACCCGAGTTAGGCCCGAAAAAACACGTACGGTGCCACTTTCTGCCATCAAAAAGTGCTCTCAGCGGAAGCCTTTGGGTACACCTGAACTCCCTGGGGGAGCCTTTACGCAACCCCACACTCAACAGGACTCTGCGTCTTCACTCTTTCCTAACAACCCTAAACATAACCCTAACCGCAACAAGAAGCTGAACCCGAGTTAGACCCGAAAAAACACGTACGGTGCCACTTTCTGCCATCAAAAAGTGCTCTCAGCGGAAGCCTTTGGGTACACCTGAACTCCCTGGGGGAGCCTTTACGCAACCCCACACTCAACAGGACTCTGTGTCTTCACTCTTTCCTAACAACCCTAAACATAACCCTAACCGCAACAAGAAGCTCAACCCGAGTTAGACCCGAAAAAACACGTACGGTGCCACTTTCTGCCATCAAAAAGTGCTCTCAGCGGAAGCCTTTGGGTACACCTGAACTCCCTGGGGGAGCCTTTACGCAACCCCACACTCAACAGGACTCTGCGTCTTCACTCTTTCCTAACAACCCTAAACATAAGCCTAACTGGAACAAGAAGCTCAACCCGAGTTAGACCCGAAAAAACACGTACGGTGCCACTTTCTGCCATCAAAAAGTGCTCTCAGCGGAAGCCTTTGGGTACACCTGAACTCCCTGGGGGAGCCTTTACGCAACCCCACACTCAACAGGACTCTGCGTCTTCACTCTTTCCTAACAACCCTAAACATAACCCTAACCGCAACAAGAAGCTGAACCCGAGTTAGACCCGAAAAAACACGTACGGTGCCACTTTCTGCCATCAAAAAGTGCTCTCAGCGGAAGCCTTTGGGTACACCTGAACTCCCTGGGGGAGCCTTTACGCAACCCCACACTCAACAGGACTCTGCGTCTTCACTCTTTCCTAACAACCCTAAACATAACCCTAACCGCAACAAGAAGTTGAACCCGAGTTAGACCCGAAAAAACACGTACGGTGCCACTTTCTGCCATCAAAAAGTGCTCTCAGCGGAAGCCTTTGGGTACACCTGAACTCCCTGGGGGAGCCTTTACGCAACCCCACACTCAACAGGACTCTGCGTCTTCACTCTTTCCTAACAACCCTAAACATAACCCTAACCGCAACAAGAAGCTCAACCCGAGTTAGACCCGAAAAAACACGTACGGTGCCACTTTCTGCCATCAAAAAGTGCTCTCAGCGGAAGCCTTTGGGTACACCTGAACTCCCTGGGGGAGCCTTTACGCAACCCCACACTCAACAGGACTCTGCGTCTTCACTCTTTCCTAACAACCCTAAACATAACCCTAACCGCAACAAGAAGCTCAACCCGAGTTAGACCCGAAAAAACACGTACGGTGCCACTTTCTGCCATCAAAAAGTGCTCTCAGCGGAAGCCTTTGGGTACACCTGAACTCCCTGGGGGAGCCTTTACGCAACCCCACACTCAACAGGACTCTGCGTCTTCACTCTTTCCTAACAACCCTAAACATAACCCTAACCGCAACAAGAAGCTGAACCCGAGTTAGACCCGAAAAAACACGTACGGTGCCACTTTCTGCCATCAAAAAGTGCTCTCAGCGGAAGCCTTTGGGTACACCTGAACTCCCTGGGGGAGCCTTTACGCAACCCCACACTCAACAGGACTCTGCGTCTTCACTCTTTCCTAACAACCCTAAACATAACCCTAACCGCAACAAGAAGCTCAACCCGAGTTAGACCCGAAAAAACACGTACGGTGCCACTTTCTGCCATCAAAAAGTGCTCTCAGCGGAAGCCTTTGGGAACACCTGAACTCCCTGGGGGAGCCTTTACGCAACCGCACACTCAACAGGACTCTGCGTCTTCACTCTTTCCTAACAACCCTAAACATAACCCTAACCGGAACAAGAAGCTGAACCCGAGTTAGACCCGAAAAAACACGTACGGTGCCACTTTCTGCCATCAAAAAGTGCTCTCAGAGGAAGCCTTTGGGTACACCTGAACTCCCTGGGGGAGCCTTTACGCAACCCCACACTCAACAGGACTCTGCGTCTTCACTCTTTCCTAACAACCCTAAACATAAGCCTAACCGGAACAAGAAGCTCAACCCGAGTTAGACCCGAAAAAACACGTACGGTGCCACTTTCTGCCATCAAAAAGTGCTCTCAGCGGAAGCCTTTGGGTACACCTGAACTCCCTGGGGGAGCCTTTACGCAACCCCACACTCAACAGGACTCTGCGTCTTCACTCTTTCCTAACAACCCTAAACATAACCCTAACCGCAACAAGAAGCTGAACCCGAGTTAGACCCGAGAAAACACGTACGGTGCCACTTTCTGCCATCAAAAAGTGCTCTCAGCGGAAGCCTTTGGGTACACCTGAACTCCCTGGGGGAGCCTTTACGCAACCCCACACTCAACAGGACTCTGCGTCTTCACTCTTTCCTAACAACCCTAAACATAACCCTAACCGCAACAAGAAGCTGAACCCGAGTTAGACCCGAAAAAACACGTACGGTGCCACTTTCTGCCATCAAAAAGTGCTCTCAGCGGAAGCCTTTGGGTACACCTGAACTCCCTGGGGGAGCCTTTACGCAACCCCACACTCAACAGGACTCTGCGTCTTCACTCTTTCCTAACAACCCTAAACATAACCCTAACCGGAACAAGAAGCTGAACCCGAGTTAGACCCGAAAAAACACGTACGGTGCCACTTTCTGCCATCAAAAAGTGCTCTCAGCGGAAGCCTTTGGGTACACCTGAACTC
Organism: Anser brachyrhynchus; assembly: GCF_964034855.1. NCBI lineage: Eukaryota > Metazoa > Chordata > Aves > Anseriformes > Anatidae > Anser > Anser brachyrhynchus. Next base: position 99,404 of record NW_027664061.1, read on the forward strand.
CCTGGGGGAGCCTTTACGCAACCCCACACTCAACAGGACTCTGCGTCTTCACTCTTTCCTAACAACCCTAAACATAACCCTAACCGCAACAAGAAGCTGAACCCGAGTTAGACCCGAAAAAACACGTACGGTGCCACTTTCTGCCATCAAAAAGTGCTCTCAGCGGAAGCCTTTGGGTACACCTGAACTCCCTGGGGGAGCCTTTACGCAACCCCACACTCAACAGGACTCTGCGTCTTCACTCTTTCCTAACAACCCTAAACATAACCCTAACCGGAACAAGAAGCTGAACCCGAGTTAGACCCGTTAAAACACGTACGGTGCCACTTTCTGCCATCAAAAAGTGCTCTCAGCGGAAGCCTTCGGGTACACCTGAACTCCCTGGGGGAGCCTTTACGCAACCCCACACTCAACAGGACTCTGCGTCTTCACTCTTTCCTAACAACCCTAAACATAACCCTAACCGCAACAAGAAGCTGAACCCGAGTTAGACCTGAGAAAACACGTACGGTGCCACTTTCTGCCATCAAAAAGTGCTCTCAGCGGAAGCCTTTGGGTACACCTGAACTCCCTGGGGGAGCCTTTACGCAACCCCACACTCAACAGGACTCTGCGTCTTCACTCTTTCCTAACAACCCTAAACATAAGCCTAACCGGAACAAGAAGCTGAACCCGAGTTAGACCCGAAAAAACACGTACGGTGCCACTTTCTGCCATCAAAAAGTGCTCTCAGCGGAAGCCTTTGGGTACACCTGAACTCCCTGGGGGAGCCTTTACGCAACCCCACACTCAACAGGACTCTGCGTCTTCACTCTTTCCTAACAACCCTAAACATAACCCTAACCGCAACAAGAAGCTGAACCCGAGTTAGACCCGAAAAAACACGTACGGTGCCACTTTCTGCCATCAAAAAGTGCTCTCAGCGGAAGCCTTTGGGTACACCTGAACTCCCTGGGGGAGCCTTTACGCAACCCCACACTCAACAGGACTCTGCGTCTTCACTCTTTCCTAACAACCCTAAACATAACCCTAACCGCAACAAGAAGCTGAACCCGAGTTAGGCCCGAGAAAACACGTACGGTGCCACTTTCTGCCATCAAAAAGTGCTCTCAGCGGAAGCCTTTGGGTACACCTGAACTCCCTGGGGGAGCCTTTACGCAACCCCACACTCAACAGGACTCTGCGTCTTCACTCTTTCCTAACAACCCTAAACATAACCCTAACCGCAACAAGAAGCTGAACCCGAGTTAGACCCGAAAAAACACGTACGGTGCCACTTTCTGCCATCAAAAAGTGCTCTCAGCGGAAGCCTTTGGGTACACCTGAACTCCCTGGGGGAGCCTTTACGCAACCCCACACTCAACAGGACTCTGCGTCTTCACTCTTTCCTAACAACCCTAAACATAACCCTAACCGGAACAAGAACCTGAACCCGAGTTAGACCCGAGAAAACACGTACGGTGCCACTTTCTGCCATCAAAAAGTGCTCTCAGCGAAAGCCTTTGGGTACACCTGAACTCCCTGGGGGAGCCTTTACGCAACCCCACACTCAACAGGACTCTGCGTCTTCACTCTTTCCTAACAACCCTAAACATAACCCTAACCGGAACAAGAAGCTGAACCCGAGTTAGACCCGAAAAAACACGTACGGTGCCACTTTCTGCCATCAAAAAGTGCTCTCAGCGGAAGCCTTTGGGTACACCTGAACTCCCTGGGGGAGCCTTTACGCAACCCCACACTCAACAGGACTCTGCGTCTTCACTCTTTCCTAACAACCCTAAACATAACCCTAACCGCAACAAGAAGCTGAACCCGAGTTAGACCCGAAAAAACACGTACGGTGCCACTTTCTGCCATCAAAAAGTGCTCTCAGCGGAAGCCTTTGGGTACACCTGAACTCCCTGGGGGAGCCTTTACGCAACCCCACACTCAACAGGACTCTGCGTCTTCACTCTTTCCTAACAACCCTAAACATAACCCTAACCGCAACAAGAAGCTGAACCCGAGTTAGACCCGAAAAAACACGTACGGTGCCACTTTCTGCCATCAAAAAGTGCTCTCAGCGGAAGCCTTTGGGTACACCTGAACTCCCTGGGGGAGCCTTTACGCAACCCCACACTCAACAGGACTCTGCGTCTTCACTCTTTCCTAACAACCCTAAACATAACCCTAACCGCAACAAGAAGCTGAACCCGAGTTAGACCCGAAAAAACACGTACGGTGCCACTTTCTGCCATCAAAAAGTGCTCTCAGCGGAAGCCTTTGGGTACACCTGAACTCCCTGGGGGAGCCTTTACGCAACCCCACACTCAACAGGACTCTGCGTCTTCACTCTTTCCTAACAACCCTAAACATAACCCTAACCGCAACAAGAAGCTGAACCCGAGTTAGACCCGAAAAAACACGTACGGTGCCACTTTCTGCCATCAAAAAGTGCTCTCAGCGGAAGCCTTTGGGTACACCTGAACTCCCTGGGGGAGCCTTTACGCAACCCCACACTCAACAGGACTCTGCGTCTTCACTCTTTCCTAACAACCCTAAACATAACCCTAACCGCAACAAGAAGCTGAACCCGAGTTAGACCCGAAAAAACACGTACGGTGCCACTTTCTGCCATCAAAAAGTGCTCTCAGCGGAAGCCTTTGGGTACACCTGAACTCCCTGGGGGAGCCTTTACGCAACCCCACACTCAACAGGACTCTGCGTCTTCACTCTTTCCTAACAACCCTAAACATAACCCTAACCGGAACAAGAAGCTCAACCCGAGTTAGACCCGAAAAAACACGTACGGTGCCACTTTCTGCCATCAAAAAGTGCTCTCAGCGGAAGCCTTTGGGTACACCTGAACTCCCTGGGGGAGCCTTTACGCAACCCCACACTCAACAGGACTCTGCGTCTTCCCTCTTTCCTAACAACCCTAAACATAAGCCTAACCGGAACAAGAAGCTGAACCCGAGTTAGACCCGAGAAAACACGTACGGTGCCACTTTCTGCCATCAAAAAGTGCTCTCAGCGGAAGCCTTTGGGTACACCTGAACTCCCTGGGGGAGCCTTTACGCAACCCCACACTCAACAGGACTCTGCGTCTTCACTCTTTCCTAACAACCCTAAACATAACCCTAACCGCAACAAGAAGCTGAACCCGAGTTAGACCCGAAAAAACACGTACGGTGCCACTTTCTGCCATCAAAAAGTGCTCTCAGCGGAAGCCTTTGGGTACACCTGAACTCCCTGGGGGAGCCTTTACGCAACCCCACACTCAACAGGACTCTGCGTCTTCACTCTTTCCTAACAACCCTAAACATAACCCTAACCGCAACAAGAAGCTCAACCCGAGTTAGACCCGAAAAAACACGTACGGTGCCACTTTCTGCCATCAAAAAGTGCTCTCAGCGGAAGCCTTTGGGTACACCTGAACTCCCTGGGGGAGCCTTTACGCAACCCCACACTCAACAGGACTCTGCGTCTTCACTCTTTCCTAACAACCCTAAACATAACCCTAACCGCAACAAGAAGCTCAACCCGAGTTAGACCCGAAAAAACACGTACGGTGCCACTTTCTGCCATCAAAAAGTGCTCTCAGCGGAAGCCTTTGGGTACACCTGAACTCCCTGGGGGAGCCTTTACGCAACCCCACACTCAACAGGACTCTGCGTCTTCACTCTTTCCTAACAACCCTAAACATAACCCTAACCGCAACAAGAAGCTCAACCCGAGTTAGACCCGAAAAAACACGTACGGTGCCACTTTCTGCCATCAAAAAGTGCTCTCAGCGGAAGCCTTTGGGTACACCTGAACTCCCTGGGGGAGCCTTTACGCAACCCCACACTCAACAGGACTCTGCGTCTTCACTCTTTCCTAACAACCCTAAACATAACCCTAACCGCAACAAGAAGCTGAACCCGAGTTAGACCCGAAAAAACACGTACGGTGCCACTTTCTGCCATCAAAAAGTGCTCTCAGCGGAAGCCTTTGGGTACACCTGAACTCCCTGGGGGAGCCTTTACGCAACCCCACACTCAACAGGACTCTGCGTCTTCACTCTTTCCTAACAACCCTAAACATAAGCCTAACCGGAACAAGAAGCTGAACCCGAGTTAGACCCGAAAAAACACGTACGGTGCCACTTTCTGCCATCAAAAAGTGCTCTCAGCGGAAGCCTTTGGGTACACCTGAACTCCCTGGGGGAGCCTTTACGCAACCCCACACTCAACAGGACTCTGCGTCTTCACTCTTTCCTAACAACCCTAAACATAACCCTAACCGCAACAAGAAGCTGAACCCGAGTTAGACCCGAAAAAACACGTACGGTGCCACTTTCTGCCATCAAAAAGTGCTCTCAGCGGAAGCCTTTGGGTACACCTGAACTCCCTGGGGGAGCCTTTACGCAACCCCACACTCAACAGGACTCTGCGTCTTCACTCTTTCCTAACAACCCTAAACATAACCCTAACCGCAACAAGAAGCTGAACTCGAGATAGACCCGAAAAAACACGTACGGTGCCACTTTCTGCCATCAAAAAGTGCTCTGAGCGGAAGCCTTTGGGTACACCTGAACTCCCTGGGGGAGCCTTTACGCAACCCCACACTCAACAGGACTCTGCGTCTTCACTCTTTCCTAACAACCCTAAACATAACCCTAACCGCAACAAGAAGCTGAACCCGAGTTAGACCCGAAAAAACACGTACGGTGCCACTTTCTGCCATCAAAAAGTGCTCTCAGCGGAAGCCTTTGGGTACACCTGAACTCCCTGGGGGAGCCTTTACGCAACCCCACACTCAACAGGACTCTGCGTCTTCACTCTTTCCTAACAACCCTAAACATAACCCTAACCGCAACAAGAAGCTCAACCCGAGTTAGACCCGAAAAAACACGTACGGTGCCACTTTCTGCCATCAAAAAGTGCTCTCAGCGGAAGCCTTTGGGTACACCTGAACTCCCTGGGGGAGCCTTTACGCAACCCCACACTCAACAGGACTCTGCGTCTTCACTCTTTCCTAACAACTCTAAACATAACCCTAACCGCAACAAGAAGCTCAACCCGAGTTAGACCCGAAAAAACACGTACGGTGCCACTTTCTGCCATCAAAAAGTGCTCTCAGCGGAAGCCTTTGGGTACACCTGAACTCCCTGGGGGAGCCTTTACGCAACCCCACACTCAACAGGACTCTGCGTCTTCACTCTTTCCTAACAACCCTAAACATAACCCTAACCGCAACAAGAACCTGAACCCGAGTTAGACCCGAGAAAACACGTACGGTGCCACTTTCTGCCATCAAAAAGTGCTCTCAGCGGAAGCCTTTGGGTACACCTGAACTCCCTGGGGGAGCCTTTACGCAACCCCACACTCAACAGGACTCTGCGTCTTCACTCTTTCCTAACAACCCTAAACATAACCCTAACCGGAACAAGAACCTGAACCCGAGTTAGACCCGAGAAAACACGTACGGTGCCACTTTCTGCCATCAAAAAGTGCTCTCAGCGGAAGCCTTTGGGTACACCTGAACTCCCTGGGGGAGCCTTTACGCAACCCCACACTCAACAGGACTCTGCGTCTTCACTCTTTCCTAACAACCCTAAACATAACCCTAACCGCAACAAGAAGCTCAACCCGAGTTAGACCCGAAAAAACACGTACGGTGCCACTTTCTGCCATCAAAAAGTGCTCTCAGTGGAAGCCTTTGGGTACACCTGAACTCCCTGGGGGAGCCTTTACGCAACCCCACACTCAACAGGACTCTGCGTCTTCACTCTTTCCTAACAACCCTAAACATAACCCTAACCGCAACAAGAAGCTGAACCCGAGTTAGACCCGAAAAAACACGTACGGTGCCACTTTCTGCCATCAAAAAGTGCTCTCAGCGGAAGCCTTTGGGTACACCTGAACTCCCTGGGGGAGCCTTTACGCAACCCCACACTCAACAGGACTCTGCGTCTTCACTCTTTCCTAACAACTCTAAACATAACCCTAACCGCAACAAGAAGCTCAACCCGAGTTAGACCCGAAAAAACACGTACGGTGCCACTTTCTGCCATCAAAAAGTGCTCTCAGCGGAAGCCTTTGGGTACACCTGAACTCCCTGGGGGAGCCTTTACGCAACCCCACACTCAACAGGACTCTGCGTCTTCACTCTTTCCTAACAACCCTAAACATAAGCCTAACCGGAACAAGAAGCTGAACCCGAGTTAGACCCGATAAAACACGTACGGTGCCACTTTCTGCCATCAAAAAGTGCTCTCAGCGGAAGCCTTTGGGTACACCTGAACTCCCTGGGGGAGCCTTTACGCAACCCCACACTCAACAGGACTCTGCGTCTTCACTCTTTCCTAACAACTCTAAACATAACCCTAACCGCAACAAGAAGCTCAACCCGAGTTAGACCCGAAAAAACACGTACGGTGCCACTTTCTGCCATCAAAAAGTGCTCTCAGCGGAAGCCTTTGGGTACACCTGAACTCCCTGGGGGAGCCTTTACGCAACCCCACACTCAACAGGACTCTGCGTCTTCACTCTTTCCTAACAACCCTAAACATAAGCCTAACCGGAACAAGAAGCTGAACCCGAGTTAGACCCGATAAAACACGTACGGTGCCACTTTCTGCCATCAAAAAGTGCTCTCAGCGGAAGCCTTTGGGTACACCTGAACTCCCTGGGGGAGCCTTTACGCAACCCCACACTCAACAGGACTCTGCGTCTTCACTCTTTCCTAACAACCCTAAACATAACCCTAACCGCAACAAGAAGCTGAACCCGAGTTAGACCCGAAAAAACACGTACGGTGCCACTTTCTGCCATCAAAAAGTGCTCTCAGTGGAAGCCTTTGGATACACCTGAACTCCCTGGGGGAGCCTTTACGCAACCCCACACTCAACAGGACTCTGCGTCTTCACTCTTTCCTAACAACCCTAAACATAACCCTAACCGCAACAAGAAGCTGAACCCGAGTTAGACCCGAAAAAACACGTACGGTGCCACTTTCTGCCATCAAAAAGTGCTCTCAGCGGAAGCCTTTGGGTACACCTGAACTCCCTGGGGGAGCCTTTACGCAACCCCACACTCAACAGGACTCTGCGTCTTCACTCTTTCCTAACAACCCTAAACATAACCCTAACCGCAACAAGAAGCTGAACCCGAGTTAGACCCGAAAAAACACGTACGGTGCCACTTTCTGCCATCAAAAAGTGCTCTCAGCGGAAGCCTTTGGGTACACCTGAACTCCCTGGGGGAGCCTTTACGCAACCCCACACTCAACAGGACTCTGCGTCTTCACTCTTTCCTAACAACTCTAAACATAACCCTAACCGCAACAAGAAGCTCAACCCGAGTTAGACCCGAAAAAACACGTACGGTGCCACTTTCTGCCATCCAAAAGTGCTCTCAGCGGAAGCCTTTGGGTACACCTGAACTCCCTGGGGGAGCCTTTACGCAACCCCACACTCAACAGGACTCTGCGTCTTCACTCTTTCCTAACAACCCTAAACATAACCCTAACCGCAACAAGAAGCTGAACCCGAGTTAGACCCGAAAAAACACGTACGGTGCCACTTTCTGCCATCAAAAAGTGCTCTGAGCGGAAGCCTTTGGGTACACCTGAACTCCCTGGGGGAGCCTTTACGCAACCCCACGCTCAACAGGACTCTGCGTCTTCACTCTTTCCTAACAACCCTAAACATAACCCTAACCGGAACAAGAACCTGAACCCGAGTTAGACCCGAGAAAACACGTACGGTGCCACTTTCTGCCATCAAAAAGTGCTCTCAGCGGAAGCCTTTGGGTACACCTGAACTCCCTGGGGGAGCCTTTACGCAACCCCACACTCAACAGGACTCTGCGTCTTCACTCTTTCCTAACAACCCTAAACATAACCCTAACCGCAACAAGAAGCTGAACCCGAGTTAGACCCGAAAAAACACGTACGGTGCCACTTTCTGCCATCAAAAAGTGCTCTCAGCGGAAGCCTTTGGGTACACCTGAACTCCCTGGGGGAGCCTTTACGCAACCCCACACTCAACAGGACTCTGCGTCTTCACTCTTTCCTAACAACCCTAAACATAACCCTAACCGCAACAAGAAGCTGAACCTGAGTTAGACCCGAAAAAACACGTACGGTGCCACTTTCTGCCATCAAAAAGTGCTCTGAGCGGAAGCCTTTGGGTACACCTGAACTCCCTGGGGGAGCCTTTATGCAACCCCACACTCAACAGGACTCTGCGTCTTCACTCTTTCCTAACAACCCTAAACATAACCCTAACCGGAACAAGAAGCTGAACCCGAGTTAGACCCGAAAAAACACGTATGGTGCCACTTTCTGCCATCAAAAAGTGCTCTCAGCGGAAGCCTTTGGGTACACCTGAACTCCCTGGGGGAGCCTTTACGCAACCCCACACTCAACAGGACTCTGCGTCTTCACTCTTTCCTAACAACCCTAAACATAACCCTAACCGCAACAAGAAGCTGAACCCGAGTTAGACCTGAAAAAACACGTACGGTGCCACTTTCTGCCATCAAAAAGTGCTCTCAGCGGAAGCCTTTGGGTACACCTGAACTCCCTGGGGGAGCCTTTACGCAACCCCACACTCAACAGGACTCTGCGTCTTCACTCTTTCCTAACAACCCTAAACATAACCCTAACCGCAACAAGAAGCTGAACCCGAGTTAGACCCGAAAAAACACGTACGGTGCCACTTTCTGCCATCAAAAAGTGCTCTCAGCGGAAGCCTTTGGGTACACCTGAACTCCCTGGGGGAGCCTTTACGCAACCCCACACTCAACAGGACTCTGCGTCTTCCCTCTTTCCTAACAACCCTAAACATAACCCTAACCGCAACAAGAAGCTGAACCCGAGTTAGACCCGAAAAAACACGTACGGTGCCACTTTCTGCCATCAAAAAGTGCTCTCAGCGGAAGCCTTTGGGTACACCTGAACTCCCTGGGGGAGCCTTTACGCAACCCCACACTCAACAGGACTCTGCGTCTTCACTCTTTCCTAACAATCCTAAACATAAGCCTAACCGGAACAAGAAGCTCAACCCGAGTTAGACCCGAAAAAACACGTACGGTGCCACTTTCTGCCATCCAAAAGTGCTCTCAGCGGAAGCCTTTGGGTACACCTGAACTCCCTGGGGGAGCCTTTACGCAACCCCACATTCAACAGGACTCTGCGTCTTCACTCTTTCCTAACAACCCTAAACATAACCCTAACCGCAACAAGAAGCTGAACCCGAGTTAGACCCGAAAAAACACGTACGGTGCCACTTTCTGCCATCAAAAAGTGCTCTCAGCGGAAGCCTTTGGGTACACCTGAACTCCCTGGGGGAGCCTTTACGCAACCCCACACTCAACAGGACTCTGCGTCTTCACTCTTTCCTAACAACCCTAAACATAACCCTAACCGCAACAAGAAGCTCAACCCGAGTTAGACCCGAAAAAACACGTACGGTGCCACTTTCTGCCATCAAAAAGTGCTCTCAGCGGAAGCCTTTGGGTACACCTGAACTCCCTGGGGGAGCCTTTACGCAACCCCACACTCAACAGGACTCTGCGTCTTCACTCTTTCCTAACAACCCTAAACATAACCCTAACCGCAACAAGAAGCTGAACCCGAGTTAGACCCGAAAAAACACGTACGGTGCCACTTTCTGCCATCAAAAAGTGCTCTCAGCGGAAGCCTTTGGGTACACCTGAACTCCCTGGGGGAGCCTTTACGCAACCCCACACTCAACAGGACTCTGCGTCTTCACTCTTTCCTAACAACCCTAAACATAAGCCTAACCGGAACAAGAAGCTCAACCCGAGTTAGACCCGAAAAAACACGTACGGTGCCACTTTCTGCCATCAAAAAGTGCTCTCAGCGGAAGCCTTTGGGTACACCTGAACTCCCTGGGGGAGCCTTTACGCAACCCCACACTCAACAGGACTCTGCGTCTTCACTCTTTCCTAACAACCCTAAACATAACCCTAACCGGAACAAGAAGCTGAACCCAAGTTAGACCCGAAAAAACACGTACGGTGCCACTTTCTGCCATCAAAAAGTGCTCTCAGCGGAAGCCTTTGGGTACACCTGAACTCCCTGGGGGAGCCTTTACGCAACCCCACACTCAACAGGACTCTGCGTCTTCACTCTTTCCTAACAACCCTAAACATAACCCTAACCGCAACAAGAAGCTGAACCCGAGTTAGACCCGAAAAAACACGTACGGTGCCACTTTCTGCCATCAAAAAGTGCTCTCAGCGGAAGCCTTTGGGTACACCTGAACTCCCTGGGGGAGCCTTTACGCAACCCCACACTCAACAGGACTCTGCGTCTTCACTCTTTCCTAACAACCCTAAACATAACCCTAACTGCAACAAGAAGCTCAACCCGAGTTAGACCCGAAAAAACACGTACGGTGCCACTTTCTGCCATCAAAAAGTGCTCTCAGCGGAAGCCTTTGGGTACACCTGAACTCCCTGGGGGAGCCTTTACGCAACCCCACACTCAACAGGACTCTGCGTCTTCACTCTTTCCTAACAACCCTAAACATAACCCTAACCGGAAAAAGAAGCTCAACCCGAGTTAGACCCGAAAAAACACGTACGGTGCCACTTTCTGCCATCAAAAAATGCTCTCAGCGGAAGCCTTTGGGTACACCTGAACTCCCTGGGGGAGCCTTTACGCAACCCCACACTCAACAGGACTCTGCGTCTTCACTCTTTCCTAACAACCCTAAACATAACCCTAACCGCAACAAGAAGCTGAACCCGAGTTAGACCCGAAAAAACACGTACGGTGCCACTTTCTGCCATCAAAAAGTGCTCTCAGCGGAAGCCTTTGGGAACACCTGAACTCCCTGGGGGAGCCTTTACGCAACCCCACACTCAACAGGACTCTGCGTCTTCACTCTTTCCTAACAACCCTAAACATAACCCTTACCGGAACAAGAAGCTGAACCCGAGTTAGACCCGAAAAAACACGTACGGTGCCACTTTCTGCCATCAAAAAGTGCTCTCAGCGGAAGCCTTTGGGTACACCTGAACTCCCTGGGGGAGCCTTTACGCAACCCCACACTCAACAGGACTCTGCGTCTTCACTCTTTCCTAACAACCCTAAACATAAGCCTAACCGCAACAAGAAGCTGAACCCGAGTTAGACCCGAAAAAACACGTACAGTGCCACTTTCTGCCATCAAAAAGTGCTCTCAGCGGAAGCCTTTGGGTACACCTGAACTCCCTGGGGGAGCCTTTACGCAACCCCGCACTCAACAGGACTCTGCGTCTTCACTCTTTCCTAACAACCCTAAACATAACCCTAACCGCAACAAGAAGCTGAACCCGAGTTAGACCCGAAAAAACACGTACGGTGCCACTTTCTGCCATCAAAAAGTGCTCTCAGCGGAAGCCTTTGGGTACACCTGAACTCCCTGGGGGAGCCTGTACGCAACCCCACACTCAACAGGACTCTGCGTCTTCACTCTTTCCTAACAACCCTAAACATAACCCTAACCGCAACAAGAAGCTGAACCCGAGTTAGACCCGAAAAAACACGTACGGTGCCACTTTCTGCCATCAAAAAGTGCTCTCAGCGGAAGCCTTTGGGTACACCTGAACTCCCTGGGGGAGCCTTTACGCAACCCCACACTCAACAGGACTCTGCGTCTTCACTCTTTCCTAACAACTCTAAACATAACCCTAACCGCAACAAGAAGCTCAACCCGAGTTAGACCCGAAAAAACACGTACGGTGCCACTTTCTGCCATCCAAAAGTGCTCTCAGCGGAAGCCTTTGGGTACACCTGAACTCCCTGGGGGAGCCTTTACGCAACCCCACACTCAACAGGACTCTGCGTCTTCACTCTTTCCTAACAACCCTAAACATAACCCTAACCGCAACAAGAAGCTGAACCCGAGTTAGACCCGAAAAAACACGTACGGTGCCACTTTCTGCCATCAAAAAGTGCTCTGAGCGGAAGCCTTTGGGTACACCTGAACTCCCTGGGGGAGCCTTTACGCAACCCCACACTCAACAGGACTCTGCGTCTTCACTCTTTCCTAACAACCCTAAACATAACCCTAACCGCAACAAGAACCTGAACCCGAGTTAGACCCGAGAAAACACGTACGGTGCCACTTTCTGCCATCAAAAAGTGCTCTCAGCGGAAGCCTTTGGGTACACCTGAACTCCCTGGGGGAGCCTTTACGCAACCCCACACTCAACAGGACTCTGCGTCTTCACTCTTTCCTAACAACCCTAAACATAACCCTAACCGCAACAAGAAGCTGAACCCGAGTTAGACCCGAAAAAACACGTACGGTGCCACTTTCTGCCATCAAAAAGTGCTCTCAGCGGAAGCCTTTGGGTACACCTGAACTCCCTGGGGGAGCCTTTACGCAACCCCACACTCAACAGGACTCTGCGTCTTCACTCTTTCCTAACAACCCTAAACATAACCCTAACCGCAACAAGAAGCTGAACCTGAGTTAGACCCGAAAAAACACGTACGGTGCCACTTTCTGCCATCAAAAAGTGCTCTCAGCGGAAGCCTTTGGGTACACCTGAACTCCCTGGGGGAGCCTTTATGCAACCCCACACTCAACAGGACTCTGCGTCTTCACTCTTTCCTAACAACCCTAAACATAACCCTAACCGGAACAAGAAGCTGAACCCGAGTTAGACCCGAAAAAACACGTATGGTGCCACTTTCTGCCATCAAAAAGTGCTCTCAGCGGAAGCCTTTGGGTACACCTGAACTCCCTGGGGGAGCCTTTACGCAACCCCACACTCAACAGGACTCTGCGTCTTCACTCTTTCCTAACAACCCTAAACATAACCCTAACCGCAACAAGAAGCTGAACCCGAGTTAGACCTGAAAAAACACGTACGGTGCCACTTTCTGCCATCAAAAAGTGCTCTCAGCGGAAGCCTTTGGGTACACCTGAACTCCCTGGGGGAGCCTTTACGCAACCCCACACTCAACAGGACTCTGCGTCTTCCCTCTTTCCTAACAACCCTAAACATAACCCTAACCGCAACAAGAAGCTGAACCCGAGTTAGACCCGAAAAAACACGTACGGTGCCACTTTCTGCCATCAAAAAGTGCTCTCAGCGGAAGCCTTTGGGTACACCTGAACTCCCTGGGGGAGCCTTTACGCAACCCCACACTCAACAGGACTCTGCGTCTTCACTCTTTCCTAACAATCCTAAACATAAGCCTAACCGGAACAAGAAGCTCAACCCGAGTTAGACCCGAAAAAACACGTACGGTGCCACTTTCTGCCATCGAAAAGTGCTCTCAGCGGAAGCCTTTGGGTACACCTGAACTCCCTGGGGGAGCCTTTACGCAACCCCACATTCAACAGGACTCTGCGTCTTCACTCTTTCCTAACAACCCTAAACATAACCCTAACCGCAACAAGAAGCTGAACCCGAGTTAGACCCGAAAAAACACGTACGGTGCCACTTTCTGCCATCAAAAAGTGCTCTCAGCGGAAGCCTTTGGGTACACCTGAACTCCCTGGGGGAGCCTTTACGCAACCCCACACTCAACAGGACTCTGCGTCTTCACTCTTTCCTAACAACCCTAAACATAACCCTAACCGCAACAAGAAGCTCAACCCGAGTTAGACCCGAAAAAACACGTACGGTGCCACTTTCTGCCATCAAAAAGTGCTCTCAGCGGAAGCCTTTGGGTACACCTGAACTCCCTGGGGGAGCCTTTACGCAACCCCACACTCAACAGGACTCTGCGTCTTCACTCTTTCCTAACAACCCTAAACATAACCCTAACCGCAACAAGAAGCTGAACCCGAGTTAGACCCGAAAAAACACGTACGGTGCCACTTTCTGCCATCAAAAAGTGCTCTCAGCGGAAGCCTTTGGGTACACCTGAACTCCCTGGGGGAGCCTTTACGCAACCCCACACTCAACAGGACTCTGCGTCTTCACTCTTTCCTAACAACCCTAAACATAAGCCTAACCGGAACAAGAAGCTCAACCCGAGTTAGACCCGAAAAAACACGTACGGTGCCACTTTCTGCCATCAAAAAGTGCTCTCAGCGGAAGCCTTTGGGTACACCTGAACTCCCTGGGGGAGCCTTTACGCAACCCCACACTCAACAGGACTCTGCGTCTTCACTCTTTCCTAACAACCCTAAACATAACCCTAACCGCAACAAGAAGCTGAACCCAAGTTAGACCCGAAAAAACACGTACGGTGCCACTTTCTGCCATCAAAAAGTGCTCTCAGCGGAAGCCTTTGGGTACACCTGAACTCCCTGGGGGAGCCTTTACGCAACCCCACACTCAACAGGACTCTGCGTCTTCACTCTTTCCTAACAACCCTAAACATAACCCTAACCGGAAAAAGAAGCTCAACCCGAGTTAGACCCGAAAAAACACGTACGGTGCCACTTTCTGCCATCAAAAAATGCTCTCAGCGGAAGCCTTTGGGTACACCTGAACTCCCTGGGGGAGCCTTTACGCAACCCCACACTCAACAGGACTCTGCGTCTTCACTCTTTCCTAACAACCCTAAACATAACCCTAACCGCAACAAGAAGCTGAACCCGAGTTAGACCCGAAAAAACACGTACGGTGCCACTTTCTGCCATCAAAAAGTGCTCTCAGCGGAAGCCTTTGGGAACACCTGAACTCCCTGGGGGAGCCTTTACGCAACCCCACACTCAACAGGACTCTGCGTCTTCACTCTTTCCTAACAACCCTAAACATAACCCTTACCGGAACAAGAAGCTGAACCCGAGTTAGACCCGAAAAAACACGTACGGTGCCACTTTCTGCCATCAAAAAGTGCTCTCAGCGGAAGCCTTTGGGTACACCTGAACTCCCTGGGGGAGCCTTTACGCAACCCCACACTCAACAGGACTCTGCGTCTTCACTCTTTCCTAACAACCCTAAACATAAGCCTAACCGGAACAAGAAGCTGAACCCGAGTTAGACCCGAAAAAACACGTACAGTGCCACTTTCTGCCATCAAAAAGTGCTCTCAGCGGAAGCCTTTGGGTACACCTGAACTCCCTGGGGGAGCCTTTACGCAACCCCACACTCAACAGGACTCTGCGTCTTCACTCTTTCCTAACAACCCTAAACATAACCCTAACCGCAACAAGAAGCTGAACCCGAGTTAGACCCGAAAAAACACGTACGGTGCCACTTTCTGCCATCAAAAAGTGCTCTCAGCGGAAGCCTTTGGGTACACCTGAACTCCCTGGGGGAGCCTGTACGCAACCCCACACTCAACAGGACTCTGCGTCTTCACTCTTTCCTAACAACCCTAAACATAACCCTAACCGGAACAAGAAGCTGAACCCGAGTTAGACCCGAAAAAACACGTACGGTGCCACTTTCTGCCATCAAAAAGTGCTCTCAGCGGAAGCCTTTGGGTACACCTGAACTCCCTGGGGGAGCCTTTACGCAACCCCACACTCAACAGGACTCTGCGTCTTCACTCTTTCCTAACAACCCTAAACATAACCCTAACCGCAACAAGAAGCTGAACCCAAGTTAGACCCGAAAAAACACGTACGGTGCCACTTTCTGCCATCAAAAAGTGCTCTCAGCGGAAGCCTTTGGGTACACCTGAACTCCCTGGGGGAGCCTTTACGCAACCCCACACTCAACAGGACTCTGCGTCTTCACTCTTTCCTAACAACCCTAAACATAACCCTAACCGCAACAAGAAGCTGAACCCGAGTTAGACCCGAGAAAACACGTACGGTGCCACTTTCTGCCATCAAAAAGTGCTCTCAGCGGAAGCCTTTGGGTACACCTGAACTCCCTGGGGGAGCCTTTACGCAACCCCACACTCAACAGGACTCTGCGTCTTCACTCTTTCCTAACAACCCTAAACATAAGCCTAACCGGAACAGGAAGCTGAACCCGAGTTAGACCCGAAAAAACACGTACAGTGCCACTTTCTGCCATCAAAAAGTGCTCTCAGCGGAAGCCTTTGGGTACACCTGAACTCCCTGGGGGAGCCTTTACGCAACCCCACACTCAACAGGACTCTGCGTCTTCACTCTTTCCTAACAACCCTAAACATAACCCTAACCGCAACAAGAAGCTGAACCCGAGTTAGACCCGAAAAAACACTTACGGTGCCACTTTCTGCCATCAAAAAGTGCTCTCAGCGGAAGCCTTTGGGTACACCTGAACTCCCTGGGGGAGCCTTTACGCAACCCCACACTCAACAGAACTCTGCGTCTTCACTCTTTCCTAACAACCCTAAACATAACCCTAACCGCAACAAGAAGCAGAACCCGAGTTAGACCCGAGAAAACACGTACGGTGCCCCTTTCTGCCATCCAAAAGTGCTCTCAGCGGAAGCCTTTGGGTACACCTGAACTCCCTGGGGGAGCCTTTACGCAACCCCACACTCAACAGGACTCTGCGTCTTCACTCTTTCCTAACAACCCTAAAGATAAGCCTAACCGCAACAAGAAGCTGAACCCGAGTTAGACCCGAAAAAACACGTACGGTGCCACTTTCTGCCATCAAAAAGTGCTCTCAGCGGAAGCCTTTGGGTACACCTGAACTCCCTGGGGGAGCCTTTACGCAACCCCACACTCAACAGGACTCTGCGTCTTCACTCTTTCCTAACAACCCTAAACATAACCCTAACCGCAACAAGAAGCTGAACCCGAGTTAGACCCGAAAAAACACGTACGGTGCCACTTTCTGCCATCAAAAAGTGCTCTCAGCGGAAGCCTTTGGGTACACCTGAACTCCCTGGGGGAGCCTTTACGCAACCCCACACTCAACAGGACTCTGCGTCTTCACTCTTTCCTAACAACCCTAAACATAACCCTAGCCGCAACAAGAAGCTCAACCCGAGTTAGACCCGAAAAAACACGTACGGTGCCACTTTCTGCCATCAAAAAGTGCTCTCAGCGGAAGCCTTTGGGTACACCTGAATTCCCTGGGGGAGCCTTTACGCAACCCCACACTCAACAGGACTCTGCGTCTTCACTCTTTCCTAACAACCCTAAACATAACCCTAACCGCAACAAGAAGCTGAACCCGAGTTAGACCCGAAAAAACACGTACGGTGCCACTTTCTGCCATCAAAAAGTGCTCTCAGCGGAAGCCTTTGGGTACACCTGAACTCCCTGGGGGAGCCTTTACGCAACCCCACACTCAACAGGACTCTGCGTCTTCACTCTTTCCTAACAACCCTAAACATAACCCTAACCGCAACAAGAAGCTGAACCCGAGTTAGACCCGAAAAAACACGTACGGTGCCACTTTCTGCCATCAAAAAGTGCTCTCAGCGGAAGCCTTTGGGTACACCTGAACTCCCTGGGGGAGCCTTTACGCAACCCCACACTCAACAGGACTCTGCGTCTTCACTCTTTCCTAACAACCCTAAACATAACCCTAACCGCAACAAGAAGCTCAACCCGAGTTAGACCCGAAAAAACATGTACGGTGCCACTTTCTGCCATCAAAAAGTGCTCTCAGCGGAAGCCTTTGGGTACACCTGAACTCCCTGGGGGAGCCTTTACGCAACCCCACACTCAACAGGACTCTGCGTCTTCACTCTTTCCTAACAACCCTAAACATAACCCTAACCGCAACAAGAAGCTGAACCCGAGTTAGACCCGAAAATCACGTACGGTGCCACTTTCTGCCATCAAAAAGTGCTCTCAGCGGAAGCCTTTGGGTACACCTGAACTCCCTGGGGGAGCCTTTACGCAACCCCACACTCAACAGGACTCTGCGTCTTCACTCTTTCCTAACAACCCTAAACATAACCCTAACCGCAACAAGAAGCTCAACCCGAGTTAGACCCGAAAAAACATGTACGGTGCCACTTTCTGCCATCAAAAAGTGCTCTCAGCGGAAGCCTTTGGGTACACCTGAACTCCCTGGGGGAGCCTTTACGCAACCCCACACTCAACAGGACTCTGCGTCTTCACTCTTTCCTAACAACCCTAAATATAACCCTAACCGCAACAAGAAGCTGAACCCGAGTTAGACCCGAGAAAACATGTACGGTGCCACTTTCTGCCATCAAAAAGTGCTCTCAGCGGAAGCCTTTGGGTACACCTGAATTCCCTGGGGGAGCCTTTACGCAACCCCACACTCAACAGGACTCTGCGTCTTCACTCTTTCCTAACAACCCTAAACATAACCCTAACCGCAACAAGAAGCTGAACCCGAGTTAGACCCGAAAATCACGTACGGTGCCACTTTCTGCCATCAAAAAGTGCTCTCAGCGGAAGCCTTTGGGTACACCTGAACTCCCTGGGGGAGCCTTTACGCAACCCCACACTCAACAGGACTCTGCGTCTTCACTCTTTCCTAACAACCCTAAACATAACCCTAACCGCAACAAGAAGCTCAACCCGAGTTAGACCCGAAAAAACATGTACGGTGCCACTTTCTGCCATCAAAAAGTGCTCTCAGCGGAAGCCTTTGGGTACACCTGAACTCCCTGGGGGAGCCTTTACGCAACCCCACACTCAACAGGACTCTGCGTCTTCACTCTTTCCTAACAACCCTAAATATAACCCTAACCGCAACAAGAAGCTGAACCCGAGTTAGACCCGAGAAAACATGTACGGTGCCACTTTCTGCCATCAAAAAGTGCTCTCAGCGGAAGCCTTTGGGTACACCTGAATTCCCTGGGGGAGCCTTTACGCAACCCCACACTCAACAGGACTCTGCGTCTTCACTCTTTCCTAACAACCCTAAACATAACCCTAGCCGCAACAAGAAGCTCAACCCGAGTTAGACCCGAAAAAACACGTACGGTGCCACTTTCTGCCATCAAAAAGTGCTCTCAGCGGAAGCCTTTGGGTACACCTGAACTCCCTGGGGGAGCCTTTACGCAACCCCACACTCAACAGGACTCTGCGTCTTCACTCTTTCCTAACAACCCTAAACATAACCCTAACCGCAACAAGAAGCTGAACCCGAGTTAGACCCGAAAAAACACGTACGGTGCCACTTTCTGCCATCAAAAAGTGCTCTCAGCGGAAGCCTTTGGGTACACCTGAACTCCCTGGGGGAGCCTTTACGCAACCCCACACTCAACAGGACTCTGCGTCTTCACTCTTTCCTAACAACCCTAAACATAACCCTAACCGCAACAAGAAGCTCAACCCGAGTTAGACCCGAGAAAACACGTACGGTGCCACTTTCTGCCATCCAAAAGTGCTCTCAGCGGAAGCCTTTGGGTACACCTGAACTCCCTGGGGGAGCCTTTACGCAACCCCACACTCAACAGGACTCTGCGTCTTCACTCTTTCCTAACAACCCTAAAGATAACCCTAACCGCAACAAGAAGCTGAACCAGAGTTAGACCCGGAAAAACACGTACTGTGCCACTTTCTGCCATCAAAAAGTGCTCTCAGCGGAAGCCTTTGGGTACACCTGAACTCCCTGGGGGAGCCTTTACGCAACCCCACACTCAACAGGACTCTGCGTCTTCACTCTTTCCTAACAACCCTAAACATAACCCTAACCGCAACAAGAAGCTGAACCCGAGTTAGACCCGAAAAAACACGTACGGTGCCACTTTCTGCCATCAAAAAGTGCTCTCAGCGGAAGCCTTTGGGTACACCTGAACTCCCTGGGGGAGCCTGTACGCAACCCCACACTCAACAGGACTCTGCGTCTTCACTCTTTCCTAACAACCCTAAACATAACCCTAACCGGAACAAGAAGCTGAACCCGAGTTAGACCCGAAAAAACACGTACGGTGCCACTTTCTGCCATCAAAAAGTGCTCTCAGCGGAAGCCTTTGGGTACACCTGAACTCCCTGGGGGAGCCTTTACGCAACCCCACACTCAACAGGACTCTGCGTCTTCACTCTTTCCTAACAACCCTAAACATAACCCTAACCGCAACAAGAAGCTGAACCCAAGTTAGACCCGAAAAAACACGTACGGTGCCACTTTCTGCCATCAAAAAGTGCTCTCAGCGGAAGCCTTTGGGTACACCTGAACTCCCTGGGGGAGCCTTTACGCAACCCCACACTCAACAGGACTCTGCGTCTTCACTCTTTCCTAACAACCCTAAACATAACCCTAACCGCAACAAGAAGCTGAACCCGAGTTAGACCCGAGAAAACACGTACGGTGCCACTTTCTGCCATCAAAAAGTGCTCTCAGCGGAAGCCTTTGGGTACACCTGAACTCCCTGGGGGAGCCTTTACGCAACCCCACACTCAACAGGACTCTGCGTCTTCACTCTTTCCTAACAACCCTAAACATAAGCCTAACCGGAACAGGAAGCTGAACCCGAGTTAGACCCGAAAAAACACGTACGGTGCCACTTTCTGCCATCAAAAAGTGCTCTCAGCGGAAGCCTTTGGGTACACCTGAACTCCCTGGGGGAGCCTTTACGCAACCCCACACTCAACAGGACTCTGCGTCTTCACTCTTTCCTAACAACCCTAAACATAACCCTAACCGCAACAAGAAGCTGAACCCGAGTTAGACCCGAAAAAACACTTACGGTGCCACTTTCTGCCATCAAAAAGTGCTCTCAGCGGAAGCCTTTGGGTACACCTGAACTCCCTGGGGGAGCCTTTACGCAACCCCACACTCAACAGAACTCTGCGTCTTCACTCTTTCCTAACAACCCTAAACATAACCCTAACCGCAACAAGAAGCTGAACCCGAGTTAGACCCGAGAAAACACGTACGGTGCCCCTTTCTGCCATCCAAAAGTGCTCTCAGCGGAAGCCTTTGGGTACACCTGAACTCCCTGGGGGAGCCTTTACGCAACCCCACACTCAACAGGACTCTGCGTCTTCACTCTTTCCTTACAACCCTAAAGATAAGCCTAACCGCAACAAGAAGCTGAACCCGAGTTAGACCCGAAAAAACACGTACGGTGCCACTTTCTGCCATCAAAAAGTGCTCTCAGCGGAAGCCTTTGGGTACACCTGAACTCCCTGGGGGAGCCTTTACGCAACCCCACACTCAACAGGACTCTGCGTCTTCACTCTTTCCTAACAACCCTAAACATAACCCTAACCGCAACAAGAAGCTGAACCCGAGTTAGACCCGAAAAAACACGTACGGTGCCACTTTCTGCCATCAAAAAGTGCTCTCAGCGGAAGCCTTTGGGTACACCTGAACTCCCTGGGGGAGCCTTTACGCAACCCCACACTCAACAGGACTCTGCGTCTTCACTCTTTCCTAACAACCCTAAACATAACCCTAGCCGCAACAAGAAGCTCAACCCGAGTTAGACCCGAAAAAACACGTACGGTGCCACTTTCTGCCATCAAAAAGTGCTCTCAGCGGACGCCTTTGGGTACACCTGAATTCCCTGGGGGAGCCTTTACGCAACCCCACACTCAACAGGACTCTGCGTCTTCACTCTTTCCTAACAACCCTAAACATAACCCTAACCGCAACAAGAAGCTGAACCCGAGTTAGACCCGAAAAAACACGTACGGTGCCACTTTCTGCCATCAAAAAGTGCTCTCAGCGGAAGCCTTTGGGTACACCTGAACTCCCTGGGGGAGCCTTTACGCAACCCCACACTCAACAGGACTCTGCGTCTTCACTCTTTCCTAACAACCCTAAACATAACCCTAACCGCAACAAGAAGCTCAACCCGAGTTAGACCCGAAAAAACATGTACGGTGCCACTTTCTGCCATCAAAAAGTGCTCTCAGCGGAAGCCTTTGGGTACACCTGAACTCCCTGGGGGAGCCTTTACGCAACCCCACACTCAACAGGACTCTGCGTCTTCACTCTTTCCTAACAACCCTAAACATAACCCTAACCGCAACAAGAAGCTGAACCCGAGTTAGACCCGAAAATCACGTACGGTGCCACTTTCTGCCATCAAAAAGTGCTCTCAGCGGAAGCCTTTGGGTACACCTGAACTCCCTGGGGGAGCCTTTACGCAACCCCACACTCAACAGGACTCTGCGTCTTCACTCTTTCCTAACAACCCTAAACATAACCCTAACCGCAACAAGAAGCTGAACCCGAGTTAGACCCGAAAAAACACTTACGGTGCCACTTTCTGCCATCAAAAAGTGCTCTCAGCGGAAGCCTTTGGGTACACCTGAACTCCCTGGGGGAGCCTTTACGCAACCCCACACTCAACAGAACTCTGCGTCTTCACTCTTTCCTAACAACCCTAAACATAACCCTAACCGCAACAAGAAGCTGAACCCGAGTTAGACCCGAGAAAACACGTACGGTGCCCCTTTCTGCCATCCAAAAGTGCTCTCAGCGGAAGCCTTTGGGTACACCTGAACTCCCTGGGGGAGCCTTTACGCAACCCCACACTCAACAGGACTCTGCGTCTTCACTCTTTCCTAACAACCCTAAACATAACCCTAACCGCAACAAGAAGCTGAACCCGAGTTAGACCCGAAAAAACACGTACGGTGCCACTTTCTGCCATCAAAAAGTGCTCTCAGCGGAAGCCTTTGGGTACACCTGAACTCCCTGGGGGAGCCTTTACGCAACCCCACACTCAACAGGACTCTGCGTCTTCACTCTTTCCTAACAACCCTAAACATAACCCTAACCGCAACAAGAAGCTGAACCCGAGTTAGACCCGAAAAAACACGTACGGTGCCACTTTCTGCCATCAAAAAGTGCTCTCAGCGGAAGCCTTTGGGTACACCTGAACTCCCTGGGGGAGCCTTTACGCAACCCCACACTCAACAGGACTCTGCGTCTTCACTCTTTCCTAACAACCTTAAACATAACCCTAGCCGCAACAAGAAGCTCAACCCGAGTTAGACCCGAAAAAACACGGACGGTGCCACTTTCTGCCATCAAAAAGTGCTCTCAGCGGAAGCCTTTGGGTACACCTGAATTCCCTGGGGGAGCCTTTACGCAACCCCACACTCAACAGGACTCTGCGTCTTCACTCTTTCCTAACAACCCTAAACATAACCCTAACCGCAACAAGAAGCTGAACCCGAGTTAGACCCGAAAAAACACGTACGGTGCCACTTTCTGCCATCAAAAAGTGCTCTCAGCGGAAGCCTTTGGGTACACCTGAACTCCCTGGGGGAGCCTTTACGCAACCCCACACTCAACAGGACTCTGCGTCTTCACTCTTTCCTAACAACCCTAAACATAACCCTAACCGCAACAAGAAGCTCAACCCGAGTTAGACCCGAAAAAACATGTACGGTGCCACTTTCTGCCATCAAAAAGTGCTCTCAGCGGAAGCCTTTGGGTACACCTGAACTCCCTGGGGGAGCCTTTACGCAACCCCACACTCAACAGGACTCTGCGTCTTCACTCTTTCCTAACAACCCTAAACATAACCCTAACCGCAACAAGAAGCTGAACCCGAGTTAGACCCGAAAATCACGTACGGTGCCACTTTCTGCCATCAAAAAGTGCTCTCAGCGGAAGCCTTTGGGTACACCTGAACTCCCTGGGGGAGCCTTTACGCAACCCCACACTCAACAGGACTCTGCGTCTTCACTCTTTCCTAACAACCCTAAACATAACCCTAACCGCAACAAGAAGCTCAACCCGAGTTAGACCCGAAAAAACATGTACGGTGCCACTTTCTGCCATCAAAAAGTGCTCTCAGCGGAAGCCTTTGGGTACACCTGAACTCCCTGGGGGAGCCTTTACGCAACCCCACACTCAACAGGACTCTGCGTCTTCACTCTTTCCTAACAACCCTAAATATAACCCTAACCGCAACAAGAAGCTGAACCCGAGTTAGACCCGAGAAAACACGTACGGTGCCACTTTCTGCCATCAAAAAGTGCTCTCAGCGGAAGCCTTTGGGTACACCTGAATTCCCTGGGGGAGCCTTTACGCAACCCCACACTCAACAGGACTCTGCGTCTTCACTCTTTCCTAACAACCCTAAACATAACCCTAACCGCAACAAGAAGCTGAACCCGAGTTAGACCCGAAAAAACACGTACGGTGCCACTTTCTGCCATCAAAAAGTGCTCTCAGCGGAAGCCTTTGGGTACACCTGAACTCCCTGGGGGAGCCTTTACGCAACCCCACACTCAACAGGACTCTGCGTCTTCACTCTTTCCTAACAACCCTAAACATAACCCTAACCGCAACAAGAAGCTGAACCCGAGTTAGACCCGAGAAAACACGTACGGTGCCACTTTCTGCCATCCAAAAGTGCTCTCAGCGGAAGCCTTTGGGTACACCTGAACTCCCTGGGGGAGCCTTTACGCAACCCCACACTCAACAGGACTCTGCGTCTTCACTCTTTCCTAACAACCCTAAAGATAACCCTAACCGCAACAAGAAGCTGAACCCGAGTTAGACCCGGAAAAACACGTACTGTGCCACTTTCTGCCATCAAAAAGTGCTCTCAGCGGAAGCCTTTGGGTACACCTGAACTCCCTGGGGGAGCCTTTACGCAACCCCACACTCAACAGGACTCTGCGTCTTCACTCTTTCCTAACAACCCTAAACATAACCCTAACCGCAACAAGAAGCTGAACCCGAGTTAGACCCGAAAAAACACGTACGGTGCCACTTTCTGCCATCAAAAAGTGCTCTCAGCGGAAGCCTTTGGGTACACCTGAACTCCCTGGGGGAGCCTTTACGCAACCCCACACTCAACAGGACTCTGCGTCTTCACTCTTTCCTAACAACCCTAAACATAACCCTAGCCGCAACAAGAAGCTCAACGCGAGTTAGACCCGAAAAAACACGTACGGTGCCACTTTCTGCCATCAAAAAGTGCTCTCAGCGGAAGCCTTTGGGTACACCTGAATTCCCTGGGGGAGCCTTTACGCAACCCCACACTCAACAGGACTCTGCGTCTTCACTCTTTCCTAACAACCCTAAACATAACCCTAACCGCAACAAGAAGCTGAACCCGAGTTAGACCCGAAAAAACACGTACGGTGCCACTTTCTGCCATCAAAAAGTGCTCTCAGCGGAAGCCTTTGGGTACACCTGAACTCCCTGGGGGAGCCTTTACGCAACCCCACACTCAACAGGACTCTGCGTCTTCACTCTTTCCTAACAACCCTAAACATAACCCTAACCGCAACAAGAAGCTGAACCCGAGTTAGACCCGAAAAAACACGTACGGTGCCACTTTCTGCCATCAAAAAGTGCTCTCAGCGGAAGCCTTTGGGTACACCTGAACTCCCTGGGGGAGCCTTTACGCAACCCCACACTCAACAGGACTCTGCGTCTTCACTCTTTCCTAACAACCCTAAACATAACCCTAACCGCAACAAGAAGCTCAACCCGAGTTATACCCGAAAAAACATGTACGGTGCCACTTTCTGCCATCAAAAAGTGCTCTCAGCGGAAGCCTTTGGGTACACCTGAACTCCCTGGGGGAGCCTTTACGCAACCCCACACTCAACAGGACTCTGCGTCTTCACTCTTTCCTAACAACCCTAAACATAACCCTAACCGCAACAAGAAGCTGAACCCGAGTTAGACCCGAAAAAACACGTACGGTGCCACTTTCTGCCATCAAAAAGTGCTCTCAGCGGAAGCCTTTGGGTACACCTGAACTCCCTGGGGGAGCCTTTACGCAACCCCACACTCAACAGGACTCTGCGTCTTCACTCTTTCCTAACAACCCTAAACATAACCCTAACCGCAACAAGAAGCTGAACCCGAGTTAGACCCGAAAAAACACGTACGGTGCCACTTTCTGCCATCAAAAAGTGCTCTCAGCGGAAGCCTTTGGGTACACCTGAACTCCCTGGGGGAGCCTTTACGCAACCCCACACTCAACAGGACTCTGCGTCTTCACTCTTTCCTAACAACCCTAAACATAACCCTAACCGCAACAAGAAGCTCAACCCGAGTTAGACCCGAAAAAACACGTACGGTGCCACTTTCTGCCATCAAAAAGTGCTCTCAGCGGAAGCCTTTGGGTACACCTGAACTCCCTGGGGGAGCCTTTACGCAACCCCACACTCAACAGGACTCTGCGTCTTCACTCTTTCCTAACAACCCTAAACATAACCCTAACCGCAACAAGAAGCTGAACCCGAGTTAGACCCGAAAAAACACGTACGGTGCCACTTTCTGCCATCAAAAAGTGCTCTCAGCGGAAGCCTTTGGGTACACCTGAACTCCCTGGGGGAGCCTTTACGCAACCCCACACTCAACAGGACTCTGCGTCTTCACTCTTTCCTAACAACCCTAAACATAACCCTAACCGCAACAAGAAGCTGAACCCGAGTTAGACCCGAAAAAACACGTACGGTGCCACTTTCTGCCATCAAAAAGTGCTCTCAGCGGAAGCCTTTGGGTACACCTGAACTCCCTGGGGGAGCCTTTACGCAACCCACACTCAACAGGACTCTGCGTCTTCACTCTTTCCTAACAACCCTAAACATAACCCTAACCGCAACAAGAAGCTCAACCCGAGTTAGACCCGAAAAAACACGTACGGTGCCACTTTCTGCCATCAAAAAGTGCTCTCAGCGGAAGCCTTTGGGTACACCTGAACTCCCTGGGGGAGCCTTTACGCAACCCCACACTCAACAGGACTCTGCGTCTTCACTCTTTCCTAACAACCCTAAACATAACCCTAACCGCAACAAGAAGCTGAACCCGAGTTAGACCCGAAAAAACACGTACGGTGCCACTTTCTGCCATCAAAAAGTGCTCTCAGCGGAAGCCTTTGGGTACACCTGAACTCCCTGGGGGAGCCTTTACGCAACCCCACACTCAACAGGACTCTGCGTCTTCACTCTTTCCTAACAACCCTAAACATAACCCTAACCGCAACAAGAAGCTGAACCCGAGTTAGACCCGAAAAAACACGTACGGTGCCACTTTCTGCCATCAAAAAGTGCTCTCAGCGGAAGCCTTTGGGTACACCTGAACTCCCTGGGGGAGCCTTTACGCAACCCCACACTCAACAGGACTCTGCGTCTTCACTCTTTCCTAACAACCCTAAACATAACCCTAACCGCAACAAGAAGCTGAACCCGAGTTAGACCCGAAAAAACACGTACGGTGCCACTTTCTGCCATCAAAAAGTGCTCTCAGCGGAAGCCTTTGGGTACACCTGAACTCCCTGGGGGAGCCTTTACGCAACCCCACACTCAACAGGACTCTGCGTCTTCACTCTTTCCTAACAACCCTAAACATAACCCTAACCGCAACAAGAAGCTCAACCCGAGTTAGACCCGAAAAAACACGTACGGTGCCACTTTCTGCCATCAAAAAGTGCTCTCAGCTGGAAGCCTTTGGGTACACCTGAACTCCCTGGGGGAGCCTTTACGCAACCCCACACTCAACAGGACTCTGCGTCTTCACTCTTTCCTAACAACCCTAAACATAACCCTAACCGCAACAAGAAGCTGAACCCGAGTTAGACCCGAAAAAACACGTACGGTGCCACTTTCTGCCATCAAAAAGTGCTCTGAGCGGAAGCCTTTGGGTACACCTGAACTCCCTGGGGGAGCCTTTACGCAACCCCACACTCAACAGGACTCTCCGTCTTCACTCTTTCCTAACAACCCTAAACATAACCCTAACCGCAACAAGAAGCTCAACCCGAGTTAGACCCGAAAAAACACGTACGGTGCCACTTTCTGCCATCAAAAAGTGCTCTCAGCGGAAGCCTTTGGGTACACCTGAACTCCCTGGGGGAGCCTTTACGCAACCCCACACTCAACAGGACTCTGCGTCTTCACTCTTTCCTAACAACCCTAAACATAACCCTAACCGCAACAAGAAGCTGAACCCGAGTTAGACCCGAAAAAACACGTACGGTGCCACTTTCTGCCATCAAAAAGTGCTCTCAGCGGAAGCCTTTGGGTACACGTGAACTCCCTGGGGGAGCCTTTACGCAACCCCACACTCAACAGGACTCTGCGTCTTCACTCTTTCCTAACAACCCTAAACATAACCCTAACCGCAACAAGAAGCTGAACCCGAGTTAGACCCGAAAAAACACGTACGGTGCCACTTTCTGCCATCAAAAAGTGCTCTCAGCGGAAGCCTTTGGGTACACCTGAACTCCCTGGGGGAGCCTTTACGCAACCCCACACTCAACAGGACTCTGCGTCTTCACTCTTTCCTAACAACCCTAAACATAACCCTAACCGCAACAAGAAGCTCAACCCGAGTTAGACCCGAAAAAACACGTACGGTGCCACTTTCTGCCATCAAAAAGTGCTCTCAGCGGAAGCCTTTGGGTACACCTGAACTCCCTGGGGGAGCCTTTACGCAACCCCACACTCAGCAGGACTCTGCGTCTTCACTCTTTCCTAACAACCCTAAACATAACCCTAACCGCAACAAGAAGCTGAACCCGAGTTAGACCCGAAAAAACACGTACGGTGCCACTTTCTGCCATCAAAAAGTGCTCTCAGCGGAAGCCTTTGGGTACACCTGAACTCCCTGGGGGAGCCTTTACGCAACCCCACACTCAACAGGACTCTGCGTCTTCACTCTTTCCTAACAACCCTAAACATAACCCTAACCGCAACAAGAAGCTCAACCCGAGTTAGACCCGAAAAAACACGTACGGTGCCACTTTCTGCCATCAAAAAGTGCTCTCAGCGGAAGCCTTTGGGTACACCTGAACTCCCTGGGGGAGCCTTTACGCAACCCCACACTCAACAGGACTCTGCGTCTTCACTCTTTCCTAACAACCCTAAACATAACCCTAACCGCAACAAGAAGCTCAACCCGAGTTAGACCCGAAAAAACACGTACGGTGCCACTTTCTGCCATCAAAAAGTGCTCTCAGCGGAAGCCTTTGGGTACACCTGAACTCCCTGGGGGAGCCTTTACGCAACCCCACACTCAACAGGACTCTGCGTCTTCACTCTTTCCTAACAACCCTAAACATAACCCTAACCGCAACAAGAAGCTCAACCCGAGTTAGACCCGAAAAAACACGTACGGTGCCACTTTCTGCCATCAAAAAGTGCTCTCAGCGGAAGCCTTTGGGTACACCTGAACTCCCTGGGGGAGCCTTTACGCAACCCCACACTCAACAGGACTCTGCGTCTTCACTCTTTCCTAACAACCCTAAACATAACCCTAACCGCAACAAGAAGCTGAACCCGAGTTAGACCCGAAAAAACACGTACGGTGCCACTTTCTGCCATCAAAAAGTGCTCTCAGCGGAAGCCTTTGGGTACACCTGAACTCCCTGGGGGAGCCTTTACGCAACCCCACACTCAACAGGACTCTGCGTCTTCACTCTTTCCTAACAACCCTAAACATAACCCTAACCGCAACAAGAAGCTGAACCCGAGTTAGACCCGAAAAAACACGTACGGTGCCACTTTCTGCCATCCAAAAGTGCTCTCAGCGGAAGCCTTTGGGTACACCTGAACTCCCTGGGGGAGCCTTTACGCAACCCCACACTCAACAGGACTCTGCGTCTTCACTCTTTCCTAACAACCCTAAACATAACCCTAACCGCAACAAGAAGCTGAACCGAGTTAGACCCGAAAAAACACGTACGGTGCCACTTTCTGCCATCAAAAGTGCTCTCAGCGGAAGCCTTTGGGTACACCTGAACTCCCTGGGGGAGCCTTTACGCAACCCCACACTCAACAGGACTCTGCGTCTTCACTCTTTCCTAACAACCCTAAACATAACCCTAACCGCAACAAGAAGCTGAACCCGAGTTAGACCCGAAAAAACACGTACGGTGCCACTTTCTGCCATCAAAAAGTGCTCTCAGCGGAAGCCTTTGGGTACACCTGAACTCCCTGGGGGAGCCTTTACGCAACCCCACACTCAACAGGACTCTGCGTCTTCACTCTTTCCTAACAACCCTAAACATAACCCTAACCGCAACAAGAAGCTCACCCGAGTTAGACCCGAAAAAACACGTACGGTGCCACTTTCTGCCATCAAAAAGTGCTCTCAGCGGAAGCCTTTGGGTACACCTGAACTCCCTGGGGGAGCCTTTACGCAACCCCACACTCAACAGGACTCTGCGTCTTCACTCTTTCCTAACAACCCTAAACATAACCCTAACCGCAACAAGAAGCTGAACCCGAGTTAGACCCGAAAAAACACGTACGGTGCCACTTTCTGCCATCAAAAAGTGCTCTCAGCGGAAGCCTTTGGGTACACCTGAACTCCCTGGGGGAGCCTTTACGCAACCCCACACTCAACAGGACTCTGCGTCTTCACTCTTTCCTAACAACCCTAAACATAACCCTAACCGCAACAAGAAGCTGAACCCGAGTTAGACCCGAAAAAACACGTACGGTGCCACTTTCTGCCATCAAAAAGTGCTCTCAGCGGAAGCCTTTGGGTACACCTGAACTCCCTGGGGGAGCCTTTACGCAACCCCACACTCAACAGGACTCTGCGTCTTCACTCTTTCCTAACAACCCTAAACATAACCCTAACCGCAACAAGAAGCTGAACCCGAGTTAGACCCGAAAAAACACGTACGGTGCCACTTTCTGCCATCAAAAAGTGCTCTCAGCGGAAGCCTTTGGGTACACCTGAACTCCCTGGGGGAGCCTTTACGCAACCCCACACTCAACAGGACTCTGCGTCTTCACTCTTTCCTAACAACCCTAAACATAACCCTAACCGCAACAAGAAGCTGAACCCGAGTTAGACCCGAAAAAACACGTACGGTGCCACTTTCTGCCATCAAAAAGTGCTCTCAGCGGAAGCCTTTGGGTACACCTGAACTCCCTGGGGGAGCCTTTACGCAACCCCACACTCAACAGGACTCTGCGTCTTCACTCTTTCCTAACAACCCTAAACATAACCCTAACCGCAACAAGAAGCTCAACCCGAGTTAGACCCGAAAAAACACGTACGGTGCCACTTTCTGCCATCAAAAAGTGCTCTCAGCGGAAGCCTTTGGGTACACCTGAACTCCCTGGGGGAGCCTTTACGCAACCCCACACTCAACAGGACTCTGCGTCTTCACTCTTTCCTAACAACCCTAAACATAACCTTAACCGCAACAAGAAGCTGAACCCGAGTTAGACCCGAAAAAACACGTACGGTGCCACTTTCTGCCATCAAAAAGTGCTCTCAGCGGAAGCCTTTGGGTACACCTGAACTCCCTGGGGGAGCCTTTACGCAACCCCACACTCAACAGGACTCTGCGTCTTCACTCTTTCCTAACAACCCTAAACATAACCCTAACCGCAACAAGAAGCTGAACCCGAGTTAGACCCGAAAAAACACGTACGGTGCCACTTTCTGCCATCAAAAAGTGCTCTCAGCGGAAGCCTTTGGGACACACCTGAACTCCCTGGGGGAGCCTTTACGCAACCCCACACTTCAACAGGACTGCGTCTTCACTCTTTCCTAACAACCCTAAACATAAGCCCTAACCGGAACAAGAAGCTGAACCCGAGTTAGACCCGAAAAAACACGTACGGTGCCACTTTCTGCCATCAAAAAGTGCTCTCAGCGGAAGCCTTTGGGTACACCTGAACTCCCTGGGGGAGCCTTTACGCAACCCCACACTCAACAGGACTCTGCGTCTTCACTCTTTCCTAACAACCCTAAACATAACCCTAACCGCAACAAGAAGCTGAACCCGAGTTAGACCCGAAAAAACACGTACGGTGCCACTTTCTGCCATCCAAAAGTGCTCCTCAGCGGAAGCCTTTGGGTACACCTGAACTCCCTGGGGGAGCCTTTACGCAACCCGCACACTCAACAGGACTCTGCGTCTTCACTCTTTCCTAACAACCCTAAACATAACCCTAACCGGCAACAAGAAGCTGAACCCGAGTTAGACCCGAAAAAACACGTACGGTGCCACTTTCTGCCATCCAAAAGTGCTCTCAGCGGAAGCCTTTGGGTACACCTGAACTCCCTGGGGGAGCCTTTACGCAACCCCACACTCAACAGGGACTCTGCGTCTTCACTCTTTCCTAACAACCCTAAACATAACCCTAACCGCAACAAGAAGCTGAACCCGAGTTAGACCCGAAAAAAACACGTACGGTGCCACTTTCTGCCATCAAAAGTGCTCTCAGCGGAAGCCTTTGGGTACACCTGAACTCCCTGGGGGAGCCTTTACGCAACCCCACACTCAACAGGACTCTGCGTCTTCACTCTTTCCTAACAACCCTAAACATAACCCTAACCGCAACAAGAAGCTCAACCCGAGTTAGACCCGAAAAAACACGTACGGTGCCACTTTCTGCCATCAAAAAGTGCTCTCAGCGGAAGCCTTTGGGTACACCTGAACTCCCTGGGGGAGCCTTTACGCAACCCCACACTCAACAGGACTCTGCGTCTTCACTCTTTCCTAACAACCCTAAACTATAACCCTAACCGCAACAAGAAGCTGAACCCGAGTTAGACCCGAAAAAAACACGTACGGTGCCACTTTCTGCCATCAAAAAGTGCTCTCAGCGGAAGCCTTTGGGTACACCTGAACTCCCTGGGGGAGCCTTTACGCAACCCCACACTCAACAGGACTCTGCGTCTTCACTCTTTCCTAACAACCCCTAAACATAACCCTAACCGCAACAAGAAGCTCAACCCGAGTTAGACCCGAAAAAACACGTACGGTGCCACTTTCTGCCATCAAAAAGTGCTCTCAGCGGAAGCCTTTGGGTTACACCTGAACTCCCTGGGGGAGCCTTTACGCAACCCCACACTCACAGGACTCTGCGTCTTCACTCTTTCCTAACAACCCTAAACATAACCCTAACCGCAACAAGAAGCTGAACCCGAGTTAGACCCGAAAAAACACGTACGGTGCCACTTTCTGCCATCAAAAAGTGCTCTCAGCGGAAGCCTTTGGGTACACCTGAACTCCCTGGGGGAGCCTTTACGCAACCCCACACTCAACAGGACTCTGCGTCTTCACTCTTTCCTAACAACCCTAAACATAACCCTAACCGCAACAAGAAGCTCAACCCGAGTTAGACCGAAAAAACACGTACGGTGCCACTTTCTGCCATCAAAAAGTGCTCTCAGCGGGAAGCCTTTGGGTACACCTGAACTCCCTGGGGAGCCTTTACGCAACCCCACACTCAACAGGACTCTGCGTCTTCACTCTTTCCTAACAACCCTAAACATAACCCTAACCGCAACAAGAAGCTCAACCCGAGTTAGACCCGAAAAAACACGTACGGTGCCACTTTCTGCCATCAAAAAGTGCTCTCAGCGGAAGCCTTTGGGTACACCTGAACTCCCTGGGGGAGCCTTTACGCAACCCCACACTCAAGCAGGACTCTGCGTCTTCACTCTTTCCTAACAACCCTAAACATAACCCTAACCGCAACAAGAAGCTGAACCCGAGTTAGACCCGAAAAAACACGTACGGTGCCACTTTCTGCCATCAAAAAGTGCTCTCAGCGGAAGCCTTTGGGTACACCTGAACTCCCTGGGGGAGCCTTTACGCAACCCCACACTCAACAGGACTCTGCGTCTTCACTCTTTCCTAACAACCCTAAACATAACCCTAACCGCAACAAGAAGCTGAACCCGAGTTAGACCCGAAAAAACACGTACGGTGCCACTTTCTGCCATCAAAAAGTGCTCTCAGCGGAAGCCTTTGGGTACACCTGAACTCCCTGGGGGAGCCTTTACGCAACCCCACACTCAACAGGACTCTGCGTCTTCACTCTTTCCTAACAACCCTAAACATAACCCTAACCGCAACAAGAAGCTGAACCCGAGTTAGACCCGAAAAAACACGTACGGTGCCACTTTCTGCCATCAAAAAGTGCTCTCAGCGGAAGCCTTTGGGTACACCTGAACTCCCTGGGGGAGCCTTTACGCAACCCCACACTCAACAGGACTCTGCGTCTTCACTCTTTCCTAACAACCCTAAACATAACCCTAACCGCAACAAGAAGCTGAACCCGAGTTAGACCCGAAAAAACACGTACGGTGCCACTTTCTGCCATCAAAAAGTGCTCTCAGCGGAAGCCTTTGGGTACACCTGAACTCCCTGGGGGAGCCTTTACGCAACCCCACACTCAACAGGACTCTGCGTCTTCACTCTTTCCTAACAACCCTAAACATAACCCTAACCGCAACAAGAAGCTGAACCCGAGTTAGACCCGAAAAAACACGTACGGTGCCACTTTCTGCCATCAAAAAGTGCTCTCAGCGGAAGCCTTTGGGTACACCTGAACTCCCTGGGGGAGCCTTTACGCAACCCCACACTCAACAGGACTCTGCGTCTTCACTCTTTCCTAACAACCCTAAACATAACCCTAACCGCAACAAGAAGCTGAACCCGAGTTAGACCCGAAAAAACACGTACGGTGCCACTTTCTGCCATCAAAAAGTGCTCTCAGCGGAAGCCTTTGGGTACACCTGAACTCCCTGGGGGAGCCTTTACGCAACCCCACACTCAACAGGACTCTGCGTCTTCACTCTTTCCTAACAACCCTAAACATAACCCTAACCGCAACAAGAAGCTGAACCCGAGTTAGACCCGAAAAAACACGTACGGTGCCACTTTCTGCCATCAAAAAGTGCTCTCAGCGGAAGCCTTTGGGTACACCTGAACTCCCTGGGGGAGCCTTTACGCAACCCCACACTCAACAGGACTCTGCGTCTTCACTCTTTCCTAACAACCCTAAACATAACCCTAACCGCAACAAGAAGCTGAACCCGAGTTAGACCCGAAAAAACACGTACGGTGCCACTTTCTGCCATCAAAAAGTGCTCTCAGCGGAAGCCTTTGGGTACACCTGAACTCCCTGGGGGAGCCTTTACGCAACCCCACACTCAACAGGACTCTGCGTCTTCACTCTTTCCTAACAACCCTAAACATAACCCTAACCGCAACAAGAAGCTGAACCCGAGTTAGACCCGAAAAAACACGTACGGTGCCACTTTCTGCCATCAAAAAGTGCTCTCAGCGGAAGCCTTTGGGTACACCTGAACTCCCTGGGGGAGCCTTTACGCAACCCCACACTCAACAGGACTCTGCGTCTTCACTCTTTCCTAACAACCCTAAACATAACCCTAACCGCAACAAGAAGCTGAACCCGAGTTAGACCCGAAAAAACACGTACGGTGCCACTTTCTGCCATCAAAAAGTGCTCTCAGCGGAAGCCTTTGGGTACACCTGAACTCCCTGGGGGAGCCTTTACGCAACCCCACACTCAACAGGACTCTGCGTCTTCACTCTTTCCTAACAACCCTAAACTAACCCTAACCGCAACAAGA
>NW_027664060.1:0-47500 GCF_964034855.1 Anser brachyrhynchus
GTGCCACTTTCTGCCATCAAAAAGTGCTCTCAGCGGAAGCCTTTGGGTACACCTGAACTCCCTGGGGGAGCCTTTACGCAACCCCACACTCAACAGGACTCTGCGTCTTCACTCTTTCCTAACAACCCTAAACATAACCCTAACCGCAACAAGAAGCTGAACCCGAGTTAGACCCGAAAAAACACGTACGGTGCCACTTTCTGCCATCAAAAAGTGCTCTCAGCGGAAGCCTTTGGGTACACCTGAACTCCCTGGGGGAGCCTTTACGCAACCCCACACTCAACAGGACTCTGCGTCTTCACTCTTTCATAACAACCCTAAACATAACCCTAACCGCAACAAGAAGCTCAACCCGAGTTAGACCCGAAAAAACACGTACGGTGCCACTTTCTGCCATCAAAAAGTGCTCTCAGCGGAAGCCTTTGGGTACACCTGAACTCCCTGGGGGAGCCTTTACGCAACCCCACACTCAACAGGACTCTGCGTCTTCACTCTTTCCTAACAACCCTAAACATAACCCTAACCGCAACAAGGAGCTCAACCCGAGTTAGACCCGAAAAAACACGTACGGTGCCACTTTCTGCCATCAAAAAGTGCTCTCAGCGGAAGCCTTTGGGTACACCTGAACTCCCTGGGGAAGCCTTTACGCAACCCCACACTCAACAGGACTCTGCGTCTTCACTCTTTCCTAACAACCCTAAACATAACCCTAACCGCAACAAGAAGCTGAACCCGAGTTAGACCCAAAAAAAACACGTACGGTGCCACTTTCTGCCATCAAAAAGTGCTCTCAGCGGAAGCCTTTGGGTACACCTGAACTCCCTGGGGGAGCCTTTACGCAACCCCACACTCAACAGGACTCTGCGTCTTCACTCTTTCCTAACAACCCTAAACATAACCCTAACCGCAACAAGAAGCTGAACCCGAGTTAGACCCGAAAAAACACGTACGGTGCCACTTTCTGCCATCCAAAAGTGCTCTCAGCGGAAGCCTTTGGGTACACCTGAACTCCCTGGGGGAGCCTTTACGCAACCGCACACTCAACAGGACTCTGCGTCTTCACTCTTTCCTAACAACCCTAAACATAACCCTAACCGGAACAAGAAGCTGAACCCGAGTTAGACCCGAAAAAACACGTACGGTGCCACTTTCTGCCATCAAAAAGTGCTCTCAGCGGAAGCCTTTGGGTACACCTGAACTCCCTGGGGGAGCCTTTACGCAACCCCACACTCAACAGGACTCTGCGTCTTCACTCTTTCCTAACAACCCTAAACATAACCCTAACCGGAACAAGAAGCTGAACCCAAGTTAGACCCGAAAAAACACGTACGGTGCCACTTTCTGCCATCAAAAAGTGCTCTCAGCGGAAGCCTTTGGGTACACCTGAACTCCCTGGGGGAGCCTTTACGTAACCCCACACTCAACAGGACTCTGCGTCTTCACTCTTTCCTAACAACCCTAAACATAACCCTAACCGCAACAAGGAGCTCAACCCGAGTTAGACCCGAAAAAACACGTACGGTGCCACTTTCTGCCATCAAAAAGTGCTCTCAGCGGAAGCCTTTGGGTACACCTGAACTCCCTGGGGGAGCCTTTACGCAACCCCACACTCAACAGGACTCTGCGTCTTCACTCTTTCCTAACAACCCTAAACATAACCCTAACCGCAACAAGAAGCTCAACCCGAGTTAGACCCGAAAAAACACGTACGGTGCCACTTTCTGCCATCAAAAAGTGCTCTCAGCGGAAGCCTTTGGGTACACCTGAACTCCCTGGGGGAGCCTTTACGCAACCCCACACTCAACAGGACTCTGCGTCTTCACTCTTTCCTAACAACCCTAAACATAAGCCTAACCGGAACAAGAAGCTCAACCCGAGTTAGACCCGAAAAAACACGTACGGTGCCACTTTCTGCCATCAAAAAGTGCTCTCAGCGGAAGCCTTTGGGTACACCTGAACTCCCTGGGGGAGCCTTTACGCAACCCCACACTCAACAGGACTCTGCGTCTTCACTCTTTCCTAACAACCCTAAACATAAGCCTAACCGCAACAAGAAGCTGAACCCGAGTTAGACCCGAAAAAACACGTACGGTGCCACTTTCTGCCATCAAAAAGTGCTCTCAGCGGAAGCCTTTGGGTACACCTGAACTCCCTGGGGGAGCCTTTACGCAACCCCACACTCAACAGGACTCTGCGTCTTCACTCTTTCCTAACAACCCTAAACATAACCCTAACCGCAACAAGAAGCTCAACCCGAGTTAGACCCGAAAAAACACGTACGGTGCCACTTTCTGCCATCAAAAAGTGCTCTGAGCGGAAGCCTTTGGGTACACCTGAACTCCCTGGGGGAGCCTTTACGCAACCCCACACTCAACAGGACTCTGCGTCTTCACTCTTTCCTAACAACCCTAAACATAACCCTAACCGCAACAAGAAGCTCAACCCGAGTTAGACCCGAAAAAACACGTACGGTGCCACTTTCTGCCATCCAAAAGTGCTCTCAGCGGAAGCCTTTGGGTACACCTGAACTCCCTGGGGGAGCCTTTACGCAAACCCACACTCAACAGGACTCTGCGTCTTCACTCTTTCCTAACAACCCTAAACATAACCCTAACCGCAACAAGAAGCTGAACCCGAGTTAGACCCGAAAAAACACGTACGGTGCCACTTTCTGCCATCAAAAAGTGCTCTCAGCGGAAGCCTTTGGGTACACCTGAACTCCCTGGGGGAGCCTTTACGCAACCGCACACTCAACAGGACTCTGCGTCTTCACTCTTTCCTAACAACCCTAAACATAACCCTAACCGGAACAAGAAGCTGAACCCGAGTTAGACCCGAAAAAACACGTACGGTGCCACTTTCTGCCATCAAAAAGTGCTCTCAGCGGAAGCCTTTGGGTACACCTGAACTCCCTGGGGGAGCCTTTACGCAACCCCACACTCAACAGGACTCTGCGTCTTCACTCTTTCCTAACAACCCTAAACATAACCCTAACCGCAACAAGAAGCTGAACCCGAGTTAGACCCGAAAAAACACGTACGGTGCCACTTTCTGCCATCAAAAAGTGCTCTCAGCGGAAGCCTTTGGGTACACCTGAACTCCCTGGGGGAGCCTTTACGCAACCCCACACTCAACAGGACTCTGCGTCTTCACTCTTTCATAACAACCCTAAACATAACCCTAACCGCAACAAGAAGCTCAACCCGAGTTAGACCCGAAAAAACACGTACGGTGCCACTTTCTGCCATCAAAAAGTGCTCTCAGCGGAAGCCTTTGGGTACACCTGAACTCCCTGGGGGAGCCTTTACGCAACCCCACACTCAACAGGACTCTGCGTCTTCACTCTTTCCTAACAACCCTAAACATAACCCTAACCGCAACAAGGAGCTCAACCCGAGTTAGACCCGAAAAAACACGTACGGTGCCACTTTCTGCCATCAAAAAGTGCTCTCAGCGGAAGCCTTTGGGTACACCTGAACTCCCTGGGGGAGCCTTTACGCAACCCCACACTCAACAGGACTCTGCGTCTTCACTCTTTCCTAACAACCCTAAACATAACCCTAACCGCAACAAGAAGCTGAACCCTGGTTAGACCCGAAAAAACACGTACGGTGCCACTTTCTGCCATCAAAAAGTGCTCTCAGCGGAAGCCTTTGGGTACACCTGAACTCCCTGGGGGAGCCTTTACGCAACCCCACACTCAACAGGACTCTGCGTCTTCACTCTTTCCTAACAACCCTAAACATAACCCTAACCGCAACAAGGAGCTCAACCCGAGTTAGACCCGAAAAAACACGTACGGTGCCACTTTCTGCCATCAAAAAGTGCTCTCAGCGGAAGCCTTTGGGTACACCTGAACTCCCTGGGGGAGCCTTTACGCAACCCCACACTCAACAGGACTCTGCGTCTTCACTCTTTCCTAACAACCCTAAACATAACCCTAACCGCAACAAGAAGCTGAACCCGAGTTAGACCCGAAAAAACACGTACGGTGCCACTTTCTGCCATCAAAAAGTGCTCTCAGCGGAAGCCTTTGGGTACACCTGAACTCCCTGGGGGAGCCTTTACGCAACCCCACACTCAACAGGACTCTGCGTCTTCACTCTTTCCTAACAACCCTAAACATAACCCTAACCGGAACAAGAAGCTGAACCCGAGTTAGACCCGAAAAAACACGTACGGTGCCACTTTCTGCCATCAAAAAGTGCTCTCAGCGGAAGCCTTTGGGTACACCTGAACTCCCTGGGGGAGCCTTTACGCAACCCCACACTCAACAGGACTCTGCGTCTTCACTCTTTCCTAACAACCCTAAACATAAGCCTAACCGCAACAAGAAGCTGAACCCGAGTTAGACCCGAAAAAACACGTACGGTGCCACTTTCTGCCATCAAAAAGTGCTCTCAGCGGAAGCCTTTGGGTACACCTGAACTCCCTGGGGGAGCCTTTACGCAACCCCACACTCAACAGGACTCTGCGTCTTCACTCTTTCCTAACAACCCTAAACATAACCCTAACCGCAACAAGAAGCTGAACCCGAGTTAGACCCGAAAAAACACGTACGGTGCCACTTTCTGCCATCAAAAAGTGCTCTGAGCGGAAGCCTTTGGGTACACCTGAACTCCCTGGGGGAGCCTTTACGCAACCCCACACTCAACAGGACTCTGCGTCTTCACTCTTTCCTAACAACCCTAAACATAACCCTAACCGCAACAAGAAGCTCAACCCGAGTTAGACCCGAAAAAACACGTACGGTGCCACTTTCTGCCATCCAAAAGTGCTCTCAGCGGAAGCCTTTGGGTACACCTGAACTCCCTGGGGGAGCCTTTACGCAAACCCACACTCAACAGGACTCTGCGTCTTCACTCTTTCCTAACAACCCTAAACATAACCCTAACCGCAACAAGAAGCTCAACCCGAGTTAGACCCGAAAAAACACGTACGGTGCCACTTTCTGCCATCAAAAAGTGCTCTCAGCGGAAGCCTTTGGGTACACCTGAACTCCCTGGGGGAGCCTTTACGCAACCCCACACTCAACAGGACTCTGCGTCTTCACTCTTTCCTAACAACCCTAAACATAACCCTAACCGCAACAAGAAGCTGAACCCGAGTTAGACCCGAAAAAACACGTACGGTGCCACTTTCTGCCATCAAAAAGTGCTCTCAGCGGAAGCCTTTGGGTACACCTGAACTCCCTGGGGGAGCCTTTACGCAACCCCACACTCAACAGGACTCTGCGTCTTCACTCTTTCCTAACAACCCTAAACATAACCCTAACCGCAACAAGAAGCTCAACCCGAGTTAGACCCGAAAAAACACGTACGGTGCCACTTTCTGCCATCAAAAAGTGCTCTCAGCGGAAGCCTTTGGGTACACCTGAACTCCCTGGGGGAGCCTTTACGCAACCCCACACTCAACAGGACTCTGCGTCTTCACTCTTTCCTAACAACCCTAAACATAACCCTAACCGCAACAAGAAGCTGAACCCGAGTTAGACCCGAAAAAACACGTACGGTGCCACTTTCTGCCATCAAAAAGTGCTCTCAGCGGAAGCCTTTGGGTACACCTGAACTCCCTGGGGGAGCCTTTACGCAACCCCACACTCAACAGGACTCTGCGTCTTCACTCTTTCATAACAACCCTAAACATAACCCTAACCGCAACAAGAAGCTCAACCCGAGTTAGACCCGAAAAAACACGTACGGTGACACTTTCTGCCATCAAAAAGTGCTCTCAGCGGAAGCCTTTGGGTACACCTGAACTCCCTGGGGGAGCCTTTACGCAACCCCACACTCAACAGGACTCTGCGTCTTCACTCTTTCCTAACAACCCTAAACATAACCCTAACCGCAACAAGGAGCTCAACCCGAGTTAGACCCGAAAAAACACGTACGGTGCCACTTTCTGCCATCAAAAAGTGCTCTCAGCGGAAGCCTTTGGGTACACCTGAACTCCCTGGGGGAGCCTTTACGCAACCCCACACTCAACAGGACTCTGCGTCTTCACTCTTTCCTAACAACCCTAAACATAACCCTAACCGCAACAAGAAGCTGAACCCGAGTTAGACCCGAAAAAACACGTACGGTGCCACTTTCTGCCATCAAAAAGTGCTCTCAGCGGAAGCCTTTGGGTACACCTGAACTCCCTGGGGGAGCCTTTACGCAACCCCACACTCAACAGGACTCTGCGTCTTCACTCTTTCCTAACAACCCTAAACATAACCCTAACCGCAACAAGAAGCTCAACCCGAGTTAGACCCGAAAAAACACGTACGGTGCCACTTTCTGCCATCCAAAAGTGCTCTCAGCGGAAGCCTTTGGGTACACCTGAACTCCCTGGGGGAGCCTTTACGCAACCGCACACTCAAGAGGACTCTGCGTCTTCACTCTTTCCTAACAACCCTAAACATAACCCTAACCGCAACAAGAAGCTGAACCCGAGTTAGACCCGAAAAAACACGTACGGTGCCACTTTCTGCCATCAAAAAGTGCTCTCAGCGGAAGCCTTTGGGTACACCTGAACTCCCTGGGGGAGCCTTTACGCAACCCCACACTCAACAGGACTCTGCGTCTTCACTCTTTCCTAACAACCCTAAACATAACCCTAACCGGAACAAGAAGCTGAACCCGAGTTAGACCCGAAAAAACACGTACGGTGCCACTTTCTGCCATCAAAAAGTGCTCTCAGCGGAAGCCTTTGGGTACACCTGAACTCCCTGGGGGAGCCTTTACGCAACCCCACACTCAACAGGACTCTGCGTCTTCACTCTTTCCTAACAACCCTAAACATAACCCTAACCGCAACAAGGAGCTCAACCCGAGTTAGACCCGAAAAAACACGTACGGTGCCACTTTCTGCCATCCAAAAGTGCTCTCAGCGGAAGCCTTTGGGTACACCTGAACTCCCTGGGGAAGCCTTTACGCAACCCCACACTCAACAGGACTCTGCGTCTTCACTCTTTCCTAACAACCCTAAACATAACCCTAACCGCAACAAGAAGCTGAACCCGAGTTAGACCCGAAAAAACACGTACGGTGCCACTTTCTGCCATCAAAAAGTGCTCTCAGCGGAAGCCTTTGGGTACACCTGAACTCCCTGGGGGAGCCTTTACGCAACCCCACACTCAACAGGACTCTGCGTCTTCACTCTTTCCTAACAACCCTAAACATAAGCCTAACCGGAACAAGAAGCTGAACCCGAGTTAGACCCGAAAAAACACGTACGGTGCCACTTTCTGCCATCAAAAAGTGCTCTCAGCGGAAGCCTTTGGGTACACCTGAACTCCCTGGGGGAGCCTTTACGCAACCCCACACTCAACAGGACTCTGCGTCTTCACTCTTTCCTAACAACCCTAAACATAAGCCTAACCGCAACAAGAAGCTGAACCCGAGTTAGACCCGAAAAAACACGTACGGTGCCACTTTCTGCCATCAAAAAGTGCTCTCAGCGGAAGCCTTTGGGTACACCTGAACTCCCTGGGGGAGCCTTTACGCAACCCCACACTCAACAGGACTCTGCGTCTTCACTCTTTCCTAACAACCCTAAACATAACCCTAACCGCAACAAGAAGCTCAACCCGAGTTAGACCCGAAAAAACACGTACGGTGCCACTTTCTGCCATCAAAAAGTGCTCTGAGCGGAAGCCTTTGGGTACACCTGAACTCCCT
This sequence comes from Anser brachyrhynchus, assembly GCF_964034855.1. Taxonomy (NCBI): domain Eukaryota; kingdom Metazoa; phylum Chordata; class Aves; order Anseriformes; family Anatidae; genus Anser; species Anser brachyrhynchus. The sequence goes on from NW_027664060.1 coordinate 7,665, forward strand.
GGGGGAGCCTTTACGCAACCCCACACTCAACAGGACTCTGCGTCTTCACTCTTTCCTAACAACCCTAAACATAACCCTAACCGCAACAAGAAGCTCAACCCGAGTTAGACCCGAAAAAACACGTACGGTGCCACTTTCTGCCATCAAAAAGTGCTCTCAGCGGAAGCCTTTGGGTACACCTGAACTCCCTGGGGGAGCCTTTACGCAAACCCACACTCAACAGGACTCTGCGTCTTCACTCTTTCCTAACAACCCTAAACATAACCCTAACCGCAACAAGAAGCTGAACCCGAGTTAGACCCGAAAAAACACGTACGGTGCCACTTTCTGCCATCCAAAAGTGCTCTCAGCGGAAGCCTTTGGGTACACCTGAACTCCCTGGGGGAGCCTTTACGCAACCGCACACTCAACAGGACTCTGCGTCTTCACTCTTTCCTAACAACCCTAAACATAACCCTAACCGGAACAAGAAGCTGAACCCGAGTTAGACCCGAAAAAACACGTACGGTGCCACTTTCTGCCATCAAAAAGTGCTCTCAGCGGAAGCCTTTGGGTACACCTGAACTCCCTGGGGGAGCCTTTACGCAACCCCACACTCAACAGGACTCTGCGTCTTCACTCTTTCCTAACAACCCTAAACATAACCCTAACCGCAACAAGAAGCTGAACCCGAGTTAGACCCGAAAAAACACGTACGGTGCCACTTTCTGCCATCAAAAAGTGCTCTCAGCGGAAGCCTTTGGGTACACCTGAACTCCCTGGGGGAGCCTTTACGCAACCCCACACTCAACAGGACTCTGCGTCTTCACTCTTTCCTAACAACCCTAAACATAACCCTAACCGGAACAAGAAGCTCAACCCGAGTTAGACCCGAAAAAACACGTACGGTGCCACTTTCTGCCATCAAAAAGTGCTCTCAGCGGAAGCCTTTGGGTACACCTGAACTCCCTGGGGGAGCCTTTACGCAACCCCACACTCAACAGGACTCTGCGTCTTCACTCTTTCCTAACAACCCTAAACATAACCCTAACCGCAACAAGAAGCTGAACCTGAGTTTGACCCGAAAAAACACGTACGGTGCCACTTTCTGCCATCCAAAAGTGCTCTCAGCGGAAGCCTTTGGGTACACCTGAACTCCCTGGGGGAGCCTTTACGCAACCCCACACTCAACAGGACTCTGCGTCTTCACTCTTTCCTAACAACCCTAAACATAACCCTAACCGCAACAAGAAGCTGAACCCGAGTTAGACCCGAAAAAACACGTACGGTGCCACTTTCTGCCATCCAAAAGTGCTCTCAGCGGAAGCCTTTGGGTACACCTGAACTCCCTGGGGGAGCCTTTACGCAACCGCACACTCAACAGGACTCTGCGTCTTCACTCTTTCCTAACAACCCTAAACATAACCCTAACCGGAACAAGAAGCTGAACCCGAGTTAGACCCGAAAAAACACGTACGGTGCCACTTTCTGCCATCAAAAAGTGCTCTCAGCGGAAGCCTTTGGGTACACCTGAACTCCCTGGGGGAGCCTTTACGCAACCCCACACTCAACAGGACTCTGCGTCTTCACTCTTTCCTAACAACCCTAAACATAACCCTAACCGGAACAAGAAGCTGAACCCGAGTTAGACCCGAAAAAACACGTACGGTGCCACTTTCTGCCATCAAAAAGTGCTCTCAGCGGAAGCCTTTGGGTACACCTGAACTCCCTGGGGGAGCCTTTACGCAACCCCACACTCAACAGGACTCTGCGTCTTCACTCTTTCCTAACAACCCTAAACATAACCCTAACCGGAACAAGAAGCTCAACCCGAGTTAGACCCGAAAAAACACGTACGGTGCCACTTTCTGCCATCAAAAAGTGCTCTCAGCGGAAGCCTTTGGGTACACCTGAACTCCCTGGGGGAGCCTTTACGCAACCCCACACTCAACAGGACTCTGCGTCTTCACTCTTTCCTAACAACCCTAAACATAACCCTAACCGCAACAAGAAGCTGAACCTGAGTTTGACCCGAAAAAACACGTACGGTGCCACTTTCTGCCATCCAAAAGTGCTCTCAGCGGAAGCCTTTGGGTACACCTGAACTCCCTGGGGGAGCCTTTACGCAACCCCACACTCAACAGGACTCTGCGTCTTCACTCTTTCCTAACAACCCTAAACATAACCCTAACCGCAACAAGAAGCTGAACCCGAGTTAGACCCAAAAAAACACGTACGGTGCCACTTTCTGCCATCCAAAAGTGCTCTCAGCGGAAGCCTTTGGGTACACCTGAACTCCCTGGGGGAGCCTTTACGCAACCCCACACTCAACAGGACTCTGCGTCTTCACTCTTTCCTAACAACCCTAAACATAAGCCTAACCGGAACAAGAAGCTGAACCCGAGTTAGACCCGAAAAAACACGTACGGTGCCACTTTCTGCCATCAAAAAGTGCTCTCAGCGGAAGCCTTTGGGTACACCTGAACTCCCTGGGGGAGCCTTTACGCAACCCCACACTCAACAGGACTCTGCGTCTTCACTCTTTCCTAACAACCCTAAACATAACCCTAACCGCAACAAGAAGCTCAACCCGAGTTAGACCCGAAAAAACACGTACGGTGCCACTTTCTGCCATCAAAAAGTGCTCTCAGCGGAAGCCTTTGGGTACACCTGAACTCCCTGGGGGAGCCTTTACGCAACCCCACACTCAACAGGACTCTGCGTCTTCACTCTTTCCTAACAACCCTAAACATAACCCTAACCGGAACAAGAAGATGAACCCTGGTTAGACCCGAAAAAACACGTACGGTGCCACTTTCTGCCATCCAAAAGTGCTCTCAGCGGAAGCCTTTGGGTACACCTGAACTCCCTGGGGTAGCCTTTACGCAACCCCACACTCAACAGGACTCTGCGTCTTCACTCTTTCCTAACAACCCTAAACATAACCCTAACCGCAACAAGGAGCTCAACCCGAGTTAGACCCGAAAAAACACGTACGGTGCCACTTTCTGCCATCAAAAAGTGCTCTCAGCGGAAGCCTTTGGGTACACCTGAACTCCCTGGGGAAGCCTTTACGCAACCCCACACTCAACAGGACTCTGCGTCTTCACTCTTTCCTAACAACCCTAAACATAACCCTAACCGCAACAAGAAGCTGAACCCGAGTTAGACCCGAAAAAACACGTACGGTGCCACTTTCTGCCATCAAAAAGTGCTCTCAGCGGAAGCCTTTGGGTACACCTGAACTCCCTGGGGGAGCCTTTACGCAACCCCACACTCAACAGGACTCTGCGTCTTCACTCTTTCCTAACAACCCTAAACATAACCCTAACCGGAACAAGAAGCTGAACCCTGGTTAGACCCGAAAAAACACGTACGGTGCCACTTTCTGCCATCCAAAAGTGCTCTCAGCGGAAGCCTTTGGGTACACCTGAACTCCCTGGGGGAGCCTTTACGCAACCCCACACTCAACAGGACTCTGCGTCTTCACTCTTTCCTAACAACCCTAAACATAACCCTAACCGCAACAAGGAGCTCAACCCGAGTTAGACCCGAAAAAACACGTACGGTGCCACTTTCTGCCATCAAAAAGTGCTCTCAGCGGAAGCCTTTGGGTACACCTGAACTCCCTGGGGAAGCCTTTACGCAACCCCACACTCAACAGGACTCTGCGTCTTCACTCTTTCCTAACAACCCTAAACATAAGCCTAACCGCAACAAGAAGCTCAACCCGAGTTAGACCCGAAAAAACACGTACGGTGCCACTTTCTGCCATCAAAAAGTGCTCTCAGCGGAAGCCTTTGGGTACACCTGAACTCCCTGGGGGAGCCTTTACGCAACCCCACACTCAACAGGACTCTGCGTCTTCACTCTTTCCTAACAACCCTAAACATAAGCCTAACCGCAACAAGAAGCTGAACCCGAGTTAGACCCGAAAAAACACGTACGGTGCCACTTTCTGCCATCAAAAAGTGCTCTGAGCGGAAGCCTTTGGGTACACCTGAACTCCCTGGGGGAGCCTTTACGCAACCCCACACTCAACAGGACTCTGCGTCTTCACTCTTTCCTAACAACCCTAAACATAACCCTAACCGCAACAAGAAGCTGAACCCGAGTTAGACCCGAAAAAACACGTACGGTGCCACTTTCTGCCATCAAAAAGTGCTCTCAGCGGAAGCCTTTGGGTACACCTGAACTCCCTGGGGGAGCCTTTACGCAACCCCACACTCAACAGGACTCTGCGTCTTCACTCTTTCCTAACAACCCTAAACATAACCCTAACCGCAACAAGAAGCTCAACCCGAGTTAGACCCGAAAAAACACGTACGGTGCCACTTTCTGCCATCAAAAAGTGCTCTCAGCGGAAGCCTTTGGGTACACCTGAACTCCCTGGGGGAGCCTTTACGCAACCCCACACTCAACAGGACTCTGCGTCTTCACTCTTTCCTAACAACCCTAAACATAACCCTAACCGGAACAAGAAGCTGAACCCGAGTTAGACCCGAAAAAACACGTACGGTGCCACTTTCTGCCATCAAAAAGTGCTCTCAGCGGAAGCCTTTGGGTACACCTGAACTCCCTGGGGGAGCCTTTATGCAACCCCACACTCAACAGGACTCTGCGTCTTCACTCTTTCCTAACAACCCTAAACATAACCCTAACCGCAACAAGAAGCTGAACCCGAGTTAGACCCGAAAAAACACGTACGGTGCCACTTTCTGCCATCAAAAAGTGCTCTCAGCGGAAGCCTTTGGGTACACCTGAACTCCCTGGGGGAGCCTTTACGCAACCCCACACTCAACAGGACTCTGCGTCTTCACTCTTTCCTAACAACCCTAAACATAACCCTAACCGGAACAAGAAGCTGAACCCGAGTTAGACCCGAAAAAACACGTATGGTGCCACTTTCTGCCATCAAAAAGTGCTCTCAGCGGAAGCCTTTGGGAACACCTGAACTCCCTGGGGGAGCCTTTACGCAACCCCACACTCAACAGGACTCTGCGTCTTCACTCTTTCCTAACAACCCTAAACATAACCCTAACCGCAACAAGAAGCTGAACCCGAGTTAGACCCGAAAAAACACGTACGGTGCCACTTTCTGCCATCAAAAAGTGCTCTCAGCGGAAGCCTTTGGGTACACCTGAACTCCCTGGGGGAGCCTTTACGCAACCCCACACTCAACAGGACTCTGCGTCTTCACTCTTTCCTAACAACCCTAAACATAACCCTAACCGCAACAAGAAGCTGAACCCGAGTTAGACCCGAAAAAACACGTACGGTGCCACTTTCTGCCATCAAAAAGTGCTCTCAGCGGAAGCCTTTGGGTACACCTGAACTCCCTGGGGGAGCCTTTACGCAACCCCACACTCAACAGGACTCTGCGTCTTCACTCTTTCCTAACAACCCTAAACATAACCCTAACCGCAACAAGAAGCTCAACCCGAGTTAGACCCGAAAAAACACGTACGGTGCCACTTTCTGCCATCAAAAAGTGCTCTCAGCGGAAGCCTTAGGGTACACCTGAACTCCCTGGGGGAGCCTTTACGCAACCCCACACTCAACAGGACTCTGCGTCTTCACTCTTTCCTAACAACCCTAAACATAACCCTAACCGCAACAAGAAGCTCAACCCGAGTTAGACCCGAAAAAACACGTACGGTGCCACTTTCTGCCATCCAAAAGTGCTCTCAGCGGAAGCCTTTGGGTACACCTGAACTCCCTGGGGGAGCCTTTACGCAACCCCACACTCAACAGGACTCTGCGTCTTCACTCTTTCCTAACAACCCTAAACATAACCCTAACCGCAACAAGAAGCTCAACCCGAGTTAGACCCGAAAAAACACGTACGGTGCCACTTTCTGCCATCAAAAAGTGCTCTCAGCGGAAGCCTTTGGGTACACCTGAACTCCCTGGGGGAGCCTTTACGCAACCCCACACTCAACAGGACTCTGCGTCTTCACTCTTTCCTAACAACCCTAAACATAACCCTAACCGCAACAAGAAGCTGAACCCGAGTTAGACCCGAAAAAACACGTACGGTGCCACTTTCTGCCATCAAAAAGTGCTCTGAGCGGAAGCCTTTGGGTACACCTGAACTCCCTGGGGGAGCCTTTACGCAACCCCACACTCAACAGGACTCTGCGTCTTCACTCTTTCCTAACAACCCTAAACATAAGCCTAACCGCAACAAGAAGCTGAACCCGAGTTAGACCCGAAAAAACACGTACGGTGCCACTTTCTGCCATCAAAAAGTGCTCTGAGCGGAAGCCTTTGGGTACACCTGAACTCCCTGGGGGAGCCTTTACGCAACCCCACACTCAACAGGACTCTGCGTCTTCACTCTTTCCTAACAACCCTAAACATAACCCTAACCGCAACAAGAAGCTGAACCCGAGTTAGACCCGAAAAAACACGTACGGTGCCACTTTCTGCCATCAAAAAGTGCTCTCAGCGGAAGCCTTTGGGTACACCTGAACTCCCTGGGGGAGCCTTTACGCAACCCCACACTCAACAGGACTCTGCGTCTTCACTCTTTCCTAACAACCCTAAACATAACCCTAACCGCAACAAGAAGCTGAACCCGAGTTAGACCCGAAAAAACACGTACGGTGCCACTTTCTGCCATCAAAAAGTGCTCTCAGCGGAAGCCTTTGGGTACACCTGAACTCCCTGGGGGAGCCTTTACGCAACCCCACACTCAACAGGACTCTGCGTCTTCACTCTTTCCTAACAACCCTAAACATAACCCTAACCGCAACAAGAAGCTGAACCCGAGTTAGACCCGAAAAAACACGTACGGTGCCACTTTCTGCCATCAAAAAGTGCTCTCAGCGGAAGCCTTTGGGTACACCTGAACTCCCTGGGGGAGCCTTTACGCAACCCCACACTCAACAGGACTCTGCGTCTTCACTCTTTCCTAACAACCCTAAACATAACCCTAACCGCAACAAGAAGCTGAACCCGAGTTAGACCCGAAAAAACACGTACGGTGCCACTTTCTGCCATCAAAAAGTGCTCTCAGTGGAAGCCTTTGGGTACACCTGAACTCCCTGGGGGAGCCTTTACGCAACCCCACACTCAACAGGACTCTGCGTCTTCACTCTTTCCTAACAACCCTAAACATAACCCTAACCGCAACAAGAAGCTGAACCCGAGTTAGACCCGAAAAAACACGTACGGTGCCACTTTCTGCCATCAAAAAGTGCTCTCAGCGGAAGCCTTTGGGTACACCTGAACTCCCTGGGGGAGCCTTTACGCAACCCCACACTCAACAGGACTCTGCGTCTTCACTCTTTCCTAACAACCCTAAACATAACCCTAACCGCAACAAGAAGCTCAACCCGAGTTAGACCCGAAAAAACACGTACGGTGCCACTTTCTGCCATCAAAAAGTGCTCTCAGCGGAAGCCTTTGGGTACACCTGAACTCCCTGGGGGAGCCTTTACGCAACCCCACACTCAACAGGACTCTGCGTCTTCACTCTTTCCTAACAACCCTAAACATAACCCTAACCGCAACAAGAAGCTCAACCCGAGTTAGACCCGAAAAAACACGTACGGTGCCACTTTCTGCCATCAAAAAGTGCTCTCAGCGGAAGCCTTTGGGTACACCTGAACTCCCTGGGGGAGCCTTTACGCAACCCCACACTCAACAGGACTCTGCGTCTTCACTCTTTCCTAACAACCCTAAACATAACCCTAACCGCAACAAGAAGCTCAACCCGAGTTAGACCCGAAAAAACACGTACGGTGCCACTTTCTGCCATCAAAAAGTGCTCTCAGCGGAAGCCTTTGGGTACACCTGAACTCCCTGGGGGAGCCTTTACGCAACCCCACACTCAACAGGACTCTGTGTCTTCACTCTTTCCTAACAACCCTAAACATAACCCTAACCGCAACAAGAAGCTGAACCCGAGTTAGACCCGAAAAAACACGTACGGTGCCACTTTCTGCCATCAAAAAGTGCTCTCAGCGGAAGCCTTTGGGTACACCTGAACTCCCTGGGGGAGCCTTTACGCAACCCCACACTTAACAGGACTCTGCGTCTTCACTCTTTCCTAACAACCCTAAACATAAACCTAACCGCAACAAGAAGCTCAACCCGAGTTAGACCCGAAAAAACACGTACGGTGCCACTTTCTGCCATCAAAAAGTGCTCTCAGCGGAAGCCTTTGGGTACACCTGAACTCCCTGGGGGAGCCTTTACGCAACCCCACACTCAACAGGACTCTGCGTCTTCACTCTTTCCTAACAACCCTAAACATAACCCTAACCGCAACAAGAAGCTCAACCCGAGTTAGACCCGAAAAAACACGTACGGTGCCACTTTCTGCCATCAAAAAGTGCTCTCAGCGGAAGCCTTTGGGTACACCTGAACTCCCTGGGGGAGCCTTTACGCAACCCCACACTCAACAGGACTCTGCGTCTTCACTCTTTCCTAACAACCCTAAACATAACCCTAACCGCAACAAGAAGCTGAACCCGAGTTTGACCCGAAAAAACACGTACGGTGCCACTTTCTGCCATCCAAAAGTGCTCTCAGCGGAAGCCTTTGGGTACACCTGAACTCCCTGGGGGAGCCTTTACGCAACCCCACACTCAACAGGACTCTGCGTCTTCACTCTTTCCTAACAACCCTAAACATAACCCTAACCGCAACAAGAAGCTGAACCCGAGTTAGACCCGAAAAAACACGTACGGTGCCACTTTCTGCCATCAAAAAGTGCTCTCAGCGGAAGCCTTTGGGTACACCTGAACTCCCTGGGGGAGCCTTTACGCAACCCCACACTCAACAGGACTCTGCGTCTTCACTCTTTCCTAACAACCCTAAACATAAGCCTAACCGCAACAAGAAGCTGAACCCGAGTTAGACCCGAAAAAACACGTACGGTGCCACTTTCTGCCATCAAAAAGTGCTCTCAGCGGAAGCCTTTGGGTACACCTGAACTCCCTGGGGGAGCCTTTACGCAACCCCACACTCAACAGGACTCTGCGTCTTCACTCTTTCCTAACAACCCTAAACATAACCCTAACCGCAACAAGAAGCTGAACCCGAGTTAGACCCGAAAAAACACGTACGGTGCCACTTTCTGCCATCAAAAAGTGCTCTCAGCGCAAGCCTTTGGGTACACCTGAACTCCCTGGGGGAGCCTTTACGCAACCCCACACTCAACAGGACTCTGCGTCTTCACTCTTTCCTAACAACCCTAAACATAACCCTAACCGCAACAAGAAGCTCAACCCGAGTTAGACCCGAAAAAACACGTACGGTGCCACTTTCTGCCATCAAAAAGTGCTCTCAGCGGAAGCCTTTGGGTACACCTGAACTCCCTGGGGGAGCCTTTACGCAACCCCACACTCAACAGGACTCTGCGTCTTCACTCTTTCCTAACAACCCTAAACATAACCCTAACCGCAACAAGAAGCTCAGCCCGAGTTAGACCCGAAAAAACACGTACGGTGCCACTTTCTGCCATCAAAAAGTGCTCTCAGCGGAAGCCTTTGGGTACACCTGAACTCCCTGGGGGAGCCTTTACGCAACCCCACACTCAACAGGACTCTGCGTCTTCACTCTTTCCTAACAACCCTAAACATAACCCTAACCGCAACAAGAAGCTGAACCCGAGTTAGACCCGAAAAAACACGTACGGTGCCACTTTCTGCCATCAAAAAGTGCTCTCAGCGGAAGCCTTTGGGTACACCTGAACTCCCTGGGGGAGCCTTTACGCAACCCCACACTCAACAGGACTCTGCGTCTTCACTCTTTCCTAACAACCCTAAACATAACCCTAACCGCAACAAGAAGCTCAACCCGAGTTAGACCCGAAAAAACACGTACGGTGCCACTTTCTGCCATCAAAAAGTGCTCTCAGCGGAAGCCTTTGGGTACACCTGAACTCCCTGGGGGAGCCTTTACGCAACCCCACACTCAACAGGACTCTGCGTCTTCACTCTTTCCTAACAACCCTAAACATAACCCTAACCGCAACAAGAAGCTGAACCTGAGTTAGACCCGAAAAAACACGTACGGTGCCACTTTCTGCCATCAAAAAGTGCTCTCAGCGGAAGCCTTTGGGTACACCTGAACTCCCTGGGGGAGCCTTTACGCAACCCCACACTCAACAGGACTCTGCGTCTTCACTCTTTCCTAACAACCCTAAACATAACCCTAACCGCAACAAGAAGCTGAACCCGAGTTAGACCCGAAAAAACACGTACGGTGCCACTTTCTGCCATCAAAAAGTGCTCTCAGCGGAAGCCTTTGGGTACACCTGAACTCCCTGGGGGAGCCTTTACGCAACCCCACACTCAACAGGACTCTGCGTCTTCACTCTTTCCTAACAACCCTAAACATAACCCTAACCGCAACAAGGAGCTCAACCCGAGTTAGACCCGAAAAAACACGTACGGTGCCACTTTCTGCCATCAAAAAGTGCTCTCAGCGGAAGCCTTTGGGTACACCTGAACTCCCTGGGGAAGCCTTTACGCAACCCCACACTCAACAGGACTCTGCGTCTTCACTCTTTCCTAACAACCCTAAACATAACCCTAACCGCAACAAGAAGCTGAACCCGAGTTAGACCCAAAAAAAACACGTACGGTGCCACTTTCTGCCATCAAAAAGTGCTCTCAGCGGAAGCCTTTGGGTACACCTGAACTCCCTGGGGGAGCCTTTACGCAACCCCACACTCAACAGGACTCTGCGTCTTCACTCTTTCCTAACAACCCTAAACATAACCCTAACCGCAACAAGAAGCTGAACCCGAGTTAGACCCGAAAAAACACGTACGGTGCCACTTTCTGCCATCCAAAAGTGCTCTCAGCGGAAGCCTTTGGGTACACCTGAACTCCCTGGGGGAGCCTTTACGCAACCGCACACTCAACAGGACTCTGCGTCTTCACTCTTTCCTAACAACCCTAAACATAACCCTAACCGGAACAAGAAGCTGAACCCGAGTTAGACCCGAAAAAACACGTACGGTGCCACTTTCTGCCATCAAAAAGTGCTCTCAGCGGAAGCCTTTGGGTACACCTGAACTCCCTGGGGGAGCCTTTACGCAACCCCACACTCAACAGGACTCTGCGTCTTCACTCTTTCCTAACAACCCTAAACATAACCCTAACCGGAACAAGAAGCTGAACCCAAGTTAGACCCGAAAAAACACGTACGGTGCCACTTTCTGCCATCAAAAAGTGCTCTCAGCGGAAGCCTTTGGGTACACCTGAACTCCCTGGGGGAGCCTTTACGTAACCCCACACTCAACAGGACTCTGCGTCTTCACTCTTTCCTAACAACCCTAAACATAACCCTAACCGCAACAAGGAGCTCAACCCGAGTTAGACCCGAAAAAACACGTACGGTGCCACTTTCTGCCATCAAAAAGTGCTCTCAGCGGAAGCCTTTGGGTACACCTGAACTCCCTGGGGGAGCCTTTACGCAACCCCACACTCAACAGGACTCTGCGTCTTCACTCTTTCCTAACAACCCTAAACATAACCCTAACCGCAACAAGAAGCTCAACCCGAGTTAGACCCGAAAAAACACGTACGGTGCCACTTTCTGCCATCAAAAAGTGCTCTCAGCGGAAGCCTTTGGGTACACCTGAACTCCCTGGGGGAGCCTTTACGCAACCCCACACTCAACAGGACTCTGCGTCTTCACTCTTTCCTAACAACCCTAAACATAAGCCTAACCGGAACAAGAAGCTCAACCCGAGTTAGACCCGAAAAAACACGTACGGTGCCACTTTCTGCCATCAAAAAGTGCTCTCAGCGGAAGCCTTTGGGTACACCTGAACTCCCTGGGGGAGCCTTTACGCAACCCCACACTCAACAGGACTCTGCGTCTTCACTCTTTCCTAACAACCCTAAACATAAGCCTAACCGCAACAAGAAGCTGAACCCGAGTTAGACCCGAAAAAACACGTACGGTGCCACTTTCTGCCATCAAAAAGTGCTCTCAGCGGAAGCCTTTGGGTACACCTGAACTCCCTGGGGGAGCCTTTACGCAACCCCACACTCAACAGGACTCTGCGTCTTCACTCTTTCCTAACAACCCTAAACATAACCCTAACCGCAACAAGAAGCTCAACCCGAGTTAGACCCGAAAAAACACGTACGGTGCCACTTTCTGCCATCAAAAAGTGCTCTGAGCGGAAGCCTTTGGGTACACCTGAACTCCCTGGGGGAGCCTTTACGCAACCCCACACTCAACAGGACTCTGCGTCTTCACTCTTTCCTAACAACCCTAAACATAACCCTAACCGCAACAAGAAGCTCAACCCGAGTTAGACCCGAAAAAACACGTACGGTGCCACTTTCTGCCATCCAAAAGTGCTCTCAGCGGAAGCCTTTGGGTACACCTGAACTCCCTGGGGGAGCCTTTACGCAAACCCACACTCAACAGGACTCTGCGTCTTCACTCTTTCCTAACAACCCTAAACATAACCCTAACCGCAACAAGAAGCTGAACCCGAGTTAGACCCGAAAAAACACGTACGGTGCCACTTTCTGCCATCAAAAAGTGCTCTCAGCGGAAGCCTTTGGGTACACCTGAACTCCCTGGGGGAGCCTTTACGCAACCGCACACTCAACAGGACTCTGCGTCTTCACTCTTTCCTAACAACCCTAAACATAACCCTAACCGGAACAAGAAGCTGAACCCGAGTTAGACCCGAAAAAACACGTACGGTGCCACTTTCTGCCATCAAAAAGTGCTCTCAGCGGAAGCCTTTGGGTACACCTGAACTCCCTGGGGGAGCCTTTACGCAACCCCACACTCAACAGGACTCTGCGTCTTCACTCTTTCCTAACAACCCTAAACATAACCCTAACCGCAACAAGAAGCTGAACCCGAGTTAGACCCGAAAAAACACGTACGGTGCCACTTTCTGCCATCAAAAAGTGCTCTCAGCGGAAGCCTTTGGGTACACCTGAACTCCCTGGGGGAGCCTTTACGCAACCCCACACTCAACAGGACTCTGCGTCTTCACTCTTTCATAACAACCCTAAACATAACCCTAACCGCAACAAGAAGCTCAACCCGAGTTAGACCCGAAAAAACACGTACGGTGCCACTTTCTGCCATCAAAAAGTGCTCTCAGCGGAAGCCTTTGGGTACACCTGAACTCCCTGGGGGAGCCTTTACGCAACCCCACACTCAACAGGACTCTGCGTCTTCACTCTTTCCTAACAACCCTAAACATAACCCTAACCGCAACAAGGAGCTCAACCCGAGTTAGACCCGAAAAAACACGTACGGTGCCACTTTCTGCCATCAAAAAGTGCTCTCAGCGGAAGCCTTTGGGTACACCTGAACTCCCTGGGGGAGCCTTTACGCAACCCCACACTCAACAGGACTCTGCGTCTTCACTCTTTCCTAACAACCCTAAACATAACCCTAACCGGAACAAGAAGCTGAACCCTGGTTAGACCCGAAAAAACACGTACGGTGCCACTTTCTGCCATCAAAAAGTGCTCTCAGCGGAAGCCTTTGGGTACACCTGAACTCCCTGGGGGAGCCTTTACGCAACCCCACACTCAACAGGACTCTGCGTCTTCACTCTTTCCTAACAACCCTAAACATAACCCTAACCGCAACAAGGAGCTCAACCCGAGTTAGACCCGAAAAAACACGTACGGTGCCACTTTCTGCCATCAAAAAGTGCTCTCAGCGGAAGCCTTTGGGTACACCTGAACTCCCTGGGGGAGCCTTTACGCAACCCCACACTCAACAGGACTCTGCGTCTTCACTCTTTCCTAACAACCCTAAACATAACCCTAACCGCAACAAGAAGCTGAACCCGAGTTAGACCCGAAAAAACACGTACGGTGCCACTTTCTGCCATCAAAAAGTGCTCTCAGCGGAAGCCTTTGGGTACACCTGAACTCCCTGGGGGAGCCTTTACGCAACCCCACACTCAACAGGACTCTGCGTCTTCACTCTTTCCTAACAACCCTAAACATAACCCTAACCAGAACAAGAAGCTGAACCCGAGTTAGACCCGAAAAAACACGTACGGTGCCACTTTCTGCCATCAAAAAGTGCTCTCAGCGGAAGCCTTTGGGTACACCTGAACTCCCTGGGGGAGCCTTTACGCAACCCCACACTCAACAGGACTCTGCGTCTTCACTCTTTCCTAACAACCCTAAACATAAGCCTAACCGCAACAAGAAGCTGAACCCGAGTTAGACCCGAAAAAACACGTACGGTGCCACTTTCTGCCATCAAAAAGTGCTCTCAGCGGAAGCCTTTGGGTACACCTGAACTCCCTGGGGGAGCCTTTACGCAACCCCACACTCAACAGGACTCTGCGTCTTCACTCTTTCCTAACAACCCTAAACATAACCCTAACCGCAACAAGAAGCTGAACCCGAGTTAGACCCGAAAAAACACGTACGGTGCCACTTTCTGCCATCAAAAAGTGCTCTGAGCGGAAGCCTTTGGGTACACCTGAACTCCCTGGGGGAGCCTTTACGCAACCCCACACTCAACAGGACTCTGCGTCTTCACTCTTTCCTAACAACCCTAAACATAACCCTAACCGCAACAAGAAGCTCAACCCGAGTTAGACCCGAAAAAACACGTACGGTGCCACTTTCTGCCATCCAAAAGTGCTCTCAGCGGAAGCCTTTGGGTACACCTGAACTCCCTGGGGGAGCCTTTACGCAAACCCACACTCAACAGGACTCTGCGTCTTCACTCTTTCCTAACAACCCTAAACATAACCCTAACCGCAACAAGAAGCTCAACCCGAGTTAGACCCGAAAAAACACGTACGGTGCCACTTTCTGCCATCAAAAAGTGCTCTCAGCGGAAGCCTTTGGGTACACCTGAACTCCCTGGGGGAGCCTTTACGCAACCCCACACTCAACAGGACTCTGCGTCTTCACTCTTTCCTAACAACCCTAAACATAACCCTAACCGCAACAAGAAGCTGAACCCGAGTTAGACCCGAAAAAACACGTACGGTGCCACTTTCTGCCATCAAAAAGTGCTCTCAGCGGAAGCCTTTGGGTACACCTGAACTCCCTGGGGGAGCCTTTACGCAACCCCACACTCAACAGGACTCTGCGTCTTCACTCTTTCCTAACAACCCTAAACATAACCCTAACCGCAACAAGAAGCTGAACCCGAGTTAGACCCGAAAAAACACGTACGGTGCCACTTTCTGCCATCAAAAAGTGCTCTCAGCGGAAGCCTTTGGGTACACCTGAACTCCCTGGGGGAGCCTTTACGCAACCCCACACTCAACAGGACTCTGCGTCTTCACTCTTTCCTAACAACCCTAAACATAACCCTAACCGCAACAAGAAGCTGAACCCGAGTTAGACCCGAAAAAACACGTACGGTGCCACTTTCTGCCATCAAAAAGTGCTCTCAGCGGAAGCCTTTGGGTACACCTGAACTCCCTGGGGGAGCCTTTACGCAACCCCACACTCAACAGGACTCTGCGTCTTCACTCTTTCATAACAACCCTAAACATAACCCTAACCGCAACAAGAAGCTCAACCCGAGTTAGACCCGAAAAAACACGTACGGTGACACTTTCTGCCATCAAAAAGTGCTCTCAGCGGAAGCCTTTGGGTACACCTGAACTCCCTGGGGGAGCCTTTACGCAATCCCACACTCAACAGGACTCTGCGTCTTCACTCTTTCCTAACAACCCTAAACATAACCCTAACCGCAACAAGGAGCTCAACCCGAGTTAGACCCGAAAAAACACGTACGGTGCCACTTTCTGCCATCAAAAAGTGCTCTCAGCGGAAGCCTTTGGGTACACCTGAACTCCCTGGGGGAGCCTTTACGCAACCCCACACTCAACAGGACTCTGCGTCTTCACTCTTTCCTAACAACCCTAAACATAACCCTAACCGCAACAAGAAGCTGAACCCGAGTTAGACCCGAAAAAACACGTACGGTGCCACTTTCTGCCATCAAAAAGTGCTCTCAGCGGAAGCCTTTGGGTACACCTGAACTCCCTGGGGGAGCCTTTACGCAACCCCACACTCAACAGGACTCTGCGTCTTCACTCTTTCCTAACAACCCTAAACATAAGCCTAACCGCAACAAGAAGCTCAACCCGAGTTAGACCCGAAAAAACACGTACGGTGCCACTTTCTGCCATCCAAAAGTGCTCTCAGCGGAAGCCTTTGGGTACACCTGAACTCCCTGGGGGAGCCTTTACGCAACCGCACACTCAAGAGGACTCTGCGTCTTCACTCTTTCCTAACAACCCTAAACATAACCCTAACCGCAACAAGAAGCTGAACCCGAGTTAGACCCGAAAAAACACGTACGGTGCCACTTTCTGCCATCAAAAAGTGCTCTCAGCGGAAGCCTTTGGGTACACCTGAACTCCCTGGGGGAGCCTTTACGCAACCCCACACTCAACAGGACTCTGCGTCTTCACTCTTTCCTAACAACCCTAAACATAACCCTAACCGGAACAAGAAGCTGAACCCGAGTTAGACCCGAAAAAACACGTACGGTGCCACTTTCTGCCATCAAAAAGTGCTCTCAGCGGAAGCCTTTGGGTACACCTGAACTCCCTGGGGGAGCCTTTACGCAACCCCACACTCAACAGGACTCTGCGTCTTCACTCTTTCCTAACAACCCTAAACATAACCCTAACCGCAACAAGGAGCTCAACCCGAGTTAGACCCGAAAAAACACGTACGGTGCCACTTTCTGCCATCCAAAAGTGCTCTCAGCGGAAGCCTTTGGGTACACCTGAACTCCCTGGGGAAGCCTTTACGCAACCCCACACTCAACAGGACTCTGCGTCTTCACTCTTTCCTAACAACCCTAAACATAACCCTAACCGCAACAAGAAGCTGAACCCGAGTTAGACCCGAAAAAACACGTACGGTGCCACTTTCTGCCATCAAAAAGTGCTCTCAGCGGAAGCCTTTGGGTACACCTGAACTCCCTGGGGGAGCCTTTACGCAACCCCACACTCAACAGGACTCTGCGTCTTCACTCTTTCCTAACAACCCTAAACATAAGCCTAACCGGAACAAGAAGCTGAACCCGAGTTAGACCCGAAAAAACACGTACGGTGCCACTTTCTGCCATCAAAAAGTGCTCTCAGCGGAAGCCTTTGGGTACACCTGAACTCCCTGGGGGAGCCTTTACGCAACCCCACACTCAACAGGACTCTGCGTCTTCACTCTTTCCTAACAACCCTAAACATAAGCCTAACCGCAACAAGAAGCTGAACCCGAGTTAGACCCGAAAAAACACGTACGGTGCCACTTTCTGCCATCAAAAAGTGCTCTCAGCGGAAGCCTTTGGGTACACCTGAACTCCCTGGGGGAGCCTTTACGCAACCCCACACTCAACAGGACTCTGCGTCTTCACTCTTTCCTAACAACCCTAAACATAACCCTAACCGCAACAAGAAGCTCAACCCGAGTTAGACCCGAAAAAACACGTACGGTGCCACTTTCTGCCATCAAAAAGTGCTCTGAGCGGAAGCCTTTGGGTACACCTGAACTCCCTGGGGGAGCCTTTACGCAACCCCACACTCAACAGGACTCTGCGTCTTCACTCTTTCCTAACAACCCTAAACATAACCCTAACCGCAACAAGAAGCTCAACCCGAGTTAGACCCGAAAAAACACGTACGGTGCCACTTTCTGCCATCAAAAAGTGCTCTCAGCGGAAGCCTTTGGGTACACCTGAACTCCCTGGGGGAGCCTTTACGCAAACCCACACTCAACAGGACTCTGCGTCTTCACTCTTTCCTAACAACCCTAAACATAACCCTAACCGCAACAAGAAGCTGAACCCGAGTTAGACCCGAAAAAACACGTACGGTGCCACTTTCTGCCATCCAAAAGTGCTCTCAGCGGAAGCCTTTGGGTACACCTGAACTCCCTGGGGGAGCCTTTACGCAACCGCACACTCAACAGGACTCTGCGTCTTCACTCTTTCCTAACAACCCTAAACATAACCCTAACCGGAACAAGAAGCTGAACCCGAGTTAGACCCGAAAAAACACGTACGGTGCCACTTTCTGCCATCAAAAAGTGCTCTCAGCGGAAGCCTTTGGGTACACCTGAACTCCCTGGGGGAGCCTTTACGCAACCCCACACTCAACAGGACTCTGCGTCTTCACTCTTTCCTAACAACCCTAAACATAACCCTAACCGGAACAAGAAGCTGAACCCGAGTTAGACCCGAAAAAACACGTACGGTGCCACTTTCTGCCATCAAAAAGTGCTCTCAGCGGAAGCCTTTGGGTACACCTGAACTCCCTGGGGGAGCCTTTACGCAACCCCACACTCAACAGGACTCTGCGTCTTCACTCTTTCCTAACAACCCTAAACATAACCCTAACCGGAACAAGAAGCTCAACCCGAGTTAGACCCGAAAAAACACGTACGGTGCCACTTTCTGCCATCAAAAAGTGCTCTCAGCGGAAGCCTTTGGGTACACCTGAACTCCCTGGGGGAGCCTTTACGCAACCCCACACTCAACAGGACTCTGCGTCTTCACTCTTTCCTAACAACCCTAAACATAACCCTAACCGCAACAAGAAGCTGAACCTGAGTTTGACCCGAAAAAACACGTACGGTGCCACTTTCTGCCATCCAAAAGTGCTCTCAGCGGAAGCCTTTGGGTACACCTGAACTCCCTGGGGGAGCCTTTACGCAACCCCACACTCAACAGGACTCTGCGTCTTCACTCTTTCCTAACAACCCTAAACATAACCCTAACCGCAACAAGAAGCTGAACCCGAGTTAGACCCAAAAAAACACGTACGGTGCCACTTTCTGCCATCCAAAAGTGCTCTCAGCGGAAGCCTTTGGGTACACCTGAACTCCCTGGGGGAGCCTTTACGCAACCCCACACTCAACAGGACTCTGCGTCTTCACTCTTTCCTAACAACCCTAAACATAAGCCTAACCGGAACAAGAAGCTGAACCCGAGTTAGACCCGAAAAAACACGTACGGTGCCACTTTCTGCCATCAAAAAGTGCTCTCAGCGGAAGCCTTTGGGTACACCTGAACTCCCTGGGGGAGCCTTTACGCAACCCCACACTCAACAGGACTCTGCGTCTTCACTCTTTCCTAACAACCCTAAACATAACCCTAACCGCAACAAGAAGCTCAACCCGAGTTAGACCCGAAAAAACACGTACGGTGCCACTTTCTGCCATCAAAAAGTGCTCTCAGCGGAAGCCTTTGGGTACACCTGAACTCCCTGGGGGAGCCTTTACGCAACCCCACACTCAACAGGACTCTGCGTCTTCACTCTTTCCTAACAACCCTAAACATAACCCTAACCGGAACAAGAAGATGAACCCTGGTTAGACCCGAAAAAACACGTACGGTGCCACTTTCTGCCATCCAAAAGTGCTCTCAGCGGAAGCCTTTGGGTACACCTGAACTCCCTGGGGGAGCCTTTACGCAACCCCACACTCAACAGGACTCTGCGTCTTCACTCTTTCCTAACAACCCTAAACATAACCCTAACCGCAACAAGGAGCTCAACCCGAGTTAGACCCGAAAAAACACGTACGGTGCCACTTTCTGCCATCAAAAAGTGCTCTGAGCGGAAGCCTTTGGGTACACCTGAACTCCCTGGGGAAGCCTTTACGCAACCCCACACTCAACAGGACTCTGCGTCTTCACTCTTTCCTAACAACCCTAAACATAACCCTAACCGCAACAAGAAGCTGAACCCGAGTTAGACCCGAAAAAACACGTACGGTGCCACTTTCTGCCATCAAAAAGTGCTCTCAGCGGAAGCCTTTGGGTACACCTGAACTCCCTGGGGGAGCCTTTACGCAACCCCACACTCAACAGGACTCTGCGTCTTCACTCTTTCCTAACAACCCTAAACATAACCCTAACCGGAACAAGAAGCTGAACCCTGGTTAGACCCGAAAAAACACGTACGGTGCCACTTTCTGCCATCCAAAAGTGCTCTCAGCGGAAGCCTTTGGGTACACCTGAACTCCCTGGGGGAGCCTTTACGCAACCCCACACTCAACAGGACTCTGCGTCTTCACTCTTTCCTAACAACCCTAAACATAACCCTAACCGCAACAAGGAGCTCAACCCGAGTTAGACCCGAAAAAACACGTACGGTGCCACTTTCTGCCATCAAAAAGTGCTCTCAGCGGAAGCCTTTGGGTACACCTGAACTCCCTGGGGAAGCCTTTACGCAACCCCACACTCAACAGGACTCTGCGTCTTCACTCTTTCCTAACAACCCTAAACATAAGCCTAACCGCAACAAGAAGCTCAACCCGAGTTAGACCCGAAAAAACACGTACGGTGCCACTTTCTGCCATCAAAAAGTGCTCTCAGCGGAAGCCTTTGGGTACACCTGAACTCCCTGGGGGAGCCTTTACGCAACCCCACACTCAACAGGACTCTGCGTCTTCACTCTTTCCTAACAACCCTAAACATAAGCCTAACCGCAACAAGAAGCTGAACCCGAGTTAGACCCGAAAAAACACGTACGGTGCCACTTTCTGCCATCAAAAAGTGCTCTGAGCGGAAGCCTTTGGGTACACCTGAACTCCCTGGGGGAGCCTTTACGCAACCCCACACTCAACAGGACTCTGCGTCTTCACTCTTTCCTAACAACCCTAAACATAACCCTAACCGCAACAAGAAGCTGAACCCGAGTTAGACCCGAAAAAACACGTACGGTGCCACTTTCTGCCATCAAAAAGTGCTCTCAGCGGAAGCCTTTGGGTACACCTGAACTCCCTGGGGGAGCCTTTACGCAACCCCACACTCAACAGGACTCTGCGTCTTCACTCTTTCCTAACAACCCTAAACATAACCCTAACCGCAACAAGAAGCTCAACCCGAGTTAGACCCGAAAAAACACGTACGGTGCCACTTTCTGCCATCAAAAAGTGCTCTCAGCGGAAGCCTTTGGGTACACCTGAACTCCCTGGGGGAGCCTTTACGCAACCCCACACTCAACAGGACTCTGCGTCTTCACTCTTTCCTAACAACCCTAAACATAACCCTAACCGCAACAAGAAGCTGAACCCGAGTTAGACCCGAAAAAACACGTACGGTGCCACTTTCTGCCATCAAAAAGTGCTCTCAGCGGAAGCCTTTGGGTACACCTGAACTCCCTGGGGGAGCCTTTATGCAACCCCACACTCAACAGGACTCTGCGTCTTCACTCTTTCCTAACAACCCTAAACATAACCCTAACCGCAACAAGAAGCTGAACCCGAGTTAGACCCGAAAAAACACGTACGGTGCCACTTTCTGCCATCAAAAAGTGCTCTCAGCGGAAGCCTTTGGGTACACCTGAACTCCCTGGGGGAGCCTTTACGCAACCCCACACTCAACAGGACTCTGCGTCTTCACTCTTTCCTAACAACCCTAACATAACCCTAACCGGAACAAGAAGCTGAACCTGAGTTAGACCCGAAAAAAAACGTACGGTGCCACTTTCTGCCATCAAAAAGTGCTCTCAGCGGAAGCCTTTGGGTACACCTGAACTCCCTGGGGGAGCCTTTACGCAACCCCACACTCAACAGGACTCTGCGTCTTCACTCTTTCCTAACAACCCTAAACATAACCCTAACCGCAACAAGAAGCTGAACCCGAGTTAGACCCGAAAAAACACGTACGGTGCCACTTTCTGCCATCAAATAGTGCTCTCAGCGGAAGCCTTTGGGTACACCTGAACTCCCTGGGGGAGCCTTTACGCAACCCCACACTCAACAGGACTCTGCGTCTTCACTCTTTCCTAACAACCCTAAACATAACCCTAACCGGAACAAGAAGCTGAACCCGAGTTAGACCCGAAAAAACACGTATGGTGCCACTTTCTGCCATCAAAAAGTGCTCTCAGCGGAAGCCTTTGGGAACACCTGAACTCCCTGGGGGAGCCTTTACGCAACCCCACACTCAACAGGACTCTGCGTCTTCACTCTTTCCTAACAACCCTAAACATAACCCTAACCGGAACAAGAAGCTGAACCCGAGTTAGACCCGAAAAAACACGTACGGTGCCACTTTCTGCCATCAAAAAGTGCTCTCAGCGGAAGCCTTTGGGTACACCTGAACTCCCTGGGGGAGCCTTTACGCAACCCCACACTCAACAGGACTCTGCGTCTTCACTCTTTCCTAACAACCCTAAACATAACCCTAACCGCAACAAGAAGCTGAACCCGAGTTAGACCCGAAAAAACACGTACGGTGCCACTTTCTGCCATCAAAAAGTGCTCTCAGCGGAAGCCTTTGGGTACACCTGAACTCCCTGGGGGAGCCTTTACGCAACCCCACACTCAACAGGACTCTGCGTCTTCACTCTTTCCTAACAACCCTAAACATAACCCTAACCGCAACAAGAAGCTCAACCCGAGTTAGACCCGAAAAAACACGTACGGTGCCACTTTCTGCCATCAAAAAGTGCTCTCAGCGGAAGCCTTAGGGTACACCTGAACTCCCTGGGGGAGCCTTTACGCAACCCCACACTCAACAGGACTCTGCGTCTTCACTCTTTCCTAACAACCCTAAACATAACCCTAACCGCAACAAGAAGCTCAACCCGAGTTAGACCCGAAAAAACACGTACGGTGCCACTTTCTGCCATCCAAAAGTGCTCTCAGCGGAAGCCTTTGGGTACACCTGAACTCCCTGGGGGAGCCTTTACGCAACCCCACACTCAACAGGACTCTGCGTCTTCACTCTTTCCTAACAACCCTAAACATAACCCTAACCGCAACAAGAAGCTCAACCCGAGTTAGACCCGAAAAAACACGTACGGTGCCACTTTCTGCCATCAAAAAGTGCTCTCAGCGGAAGCCTTTGGGTACACCTGAACTCCCTGGGGGAGCCTTTACGCAACCCCACACTCAACAGGACTCTGCATCTTCACTCTTTCCTAACAACCCTAAACATAACCCTAACCGCAACAAGAAGCTGAACCCGAGTTAGACCCGAAAAAACACGTACGGTGCCACTTTCTGCCATCAAAAAGTGCTCTCAGCGGAAGCCTTTGGGTACACCTGAACTCCCTGGGGGAGCCTTTACGCAACCCCACACTCAACAGGACTCTGCGTCTTCACTCTTTCCTAACAACCCTAAACATAACCCTAACCGGAACAAGAAGCTGAACCCGAGTTAGACCCGAAAAAACACGTACGGTGCCACTTTCTGCCATCAAAAAGTGCTCTCAGTGGAAGCCTTTGGGTACACCTGAACTCCCTGGGGGAGCCTTTACGCAACCCCACACTCAACAGGACTCTGCGTCTTCACTCTTTCCTAACAACCCTAAACATAACCCTAACCGCAACAAGAAGCTGAACCCGAGTTAGACCCGAAAAAACACGTACGGTGCCACTTTCTGCCATCAAAAAGTGCTCTCAGCGGAAGCCTTTGGGTACACCTGAACTCCCTGGGGGAGCCTTTACGCAACCCCACACTCAACAGGACTCTGCGTCTTCACTCTTTCCTAACAACCCTAAACATAACCCTAACCGCAACAAGAAGCTGAACCCGAGTTAGACCCGAAAAAACACGTACGGTGCCACTTTCTGCCATCCAAAAGTGCTCTCAGCGGAAGCCTTTGGGTACACCTGAACTCCCTGGGGGAGCCTTTACGCAACCCCACACTCAACAGGACTCTGCGTCTTCACTCTTTCCTAACAACCCTAAACATAACCCTAACCGCAACAAGAAGCTGAACCCGAGTTAGACCCGAAAAAACACGTACGGTGCCACTTTCTGCCATCAAAAAGTGCTCTGAGCGGAAGCCTTTGGGTACACCTGAACTCCCTGGGGGAGCCTTTACGCAACCCCACACTCAACAGGACTCTGCGTCTTCACTCTTTCCTAACAACCCTAAACATAAGCCTAACCGCAACAAGAAGCTGAACCCGAGTTAGACCCGAAAAAACACGTACGGTGCCACTTTCTGCCATCAAAAAGTGCTCTGAGCGGAAGCCTTTGGGTACACCTGAACTCCCTGGGGGAGCCTTTACGCAACCCCACACTCAACAGGACTCTGCGTCTTCACTCTTTCCTAACAACCCTAAACATAACCCTAACCGCAACAAGAAGCTGAACCCGAGTTAGACCCGAAAAAACACGTACGGTGCCACTTTCTGCCATCAAAAAGTGCTCTCAGCGGAAGCCTTTGGGTACACCTGAACTCCCTGGGGGAGCCTTTACGCAACCCCACACTCAACAGGACTCTGCGTCTTCACTCTTTCCTAACAACCCTAAACATAACCCTAACCGCAACAAGAAGCTGAACCCGAGTTAGACCCGAAAAAACACGTACGGTGCCACTTTCTGCCATCAAAAAGTGCTCTCAGCGGAAGCCTTTGGGTACACCTGAACTCCCTGGGGGAGCCTTTACGCAACCCCACACTCAACAGGACTCTGCGTCTTCACTCTTTCCTAACAACCCTAAACATAACCCTAACCGGAACAAGAAGCTGAACCCGAGTTAGACCCGAAAAAACACGTACGGTGCCACTTTCTGCCATCAAAAAGTGCTCTCAGCGGAAGCCTTTGGGTACACCTGAACTCCCTGGGGGAGCCTTTACGCAACCCCACACTCAACAGGACTCTGCGTCTTCACTCTTTCCTAACAACCCTAAACATAACCCTAACCGCAACAAGAAGCTGAACCCGAGTTAGACCCGAAAAAACACGTACGGTGCCACTTTCTGCCATCAAAAAGTGCTCTCAGCGGAAGCCTTTGGGTACACCTGAACTCCCTGGGGGAGCCTTTACGCAACCCCACACTCAACAGGACTCTGCGTCTTCACTCTTTCCTAACAACCCTAAACATAACCCTAACCGCAACAAGAAGCTGAACCCGAGTTAGACCCGAAAAAACACGTACGGTGCCACTTTCTGCCATCCAAAAGTGCTCTCAGCGGAAGCCTTTGGGTACACCTGAACTCCCTGGGGGAGCCTTTACGCAACCCCACACTCAACAGGACTCTGCGTCTTCACTCTTTCCTAACAACCCTAAACATAACCCTAACCGCAACAAGAAGCTCAACCCGAGTTAGACCCGAAAAAACACGTACGGTGCCACTTTCTGCCATCCAAAAGTGCTCTCAGCGGAAGCCTTTGGGTACACCTGAACTCCCTGGGGGAGCCTTTACGCAACCCCACACTCAACAGGACTCTGCGTCTTCACTCTTTCCTAACAACCCTAAACATAACCCTAACCGGAACAAGAAGCTGAACCCGAGTTAGACCCGAAAAAACACGTACGGTGCCACTTTCTGCCATCAAAAAGTGCTCTCAGCGGAAGCCTTTGGGTACACCTGAACTCCCTGGGGGAGCCTTTACGCAACCCCACACTCAACAGGACTCTGCGTCTTCACTCTTTCCTAACAACCCTAAACATAACCCTAACCGCAACAAGAAGCTGAACCCGAGTTAGACCCGAAAAAACACGTACGGTGCCACTTTCTGCCATCAAAAAGTGCTCTCAGCGGAAGCCTTTGGGTACACCTGAACTCCCTGGGGGAGCCTTTACGCAACCCCACACTCAACAGGACTCTGCGTCTTCACTCTTTCCTAACAACCCTAACATAACCCTAACCGGAACAAGAAGCTGAACCTGAGTTAGACCCGAAAAAAAACGTACGGTGCCACTTTCTGCCATCAAAAAGTGCTCTGAGCGGAAGCCTTTGGGTACACCTGAACTCCCTGGGGGAGCCTTTACGCAACCCCACACTCAACAGGACTCTGCGTCTTCACTCTTTCCTAACAACCCTAAACATAACCCTAACCGCAACAAGAAGCTGAACCCGAGTTAGACCCGAAAAAACACGTACGGTGCCACTTTCTGCCATCAAATAGTGCTCTCAGCGGAAGCCTTTGGGTACACCTGAACTCCCTGGGGGAGCCTTTACGCAACCCCACACTCAACAGGACTCTGCGTCTTCACTCTTTCCTAACAACCCTAAACATAACCCTAACCGGAACAAGAAGCTGAACCCGAGTTAGACCCGAAAAAACACGTATGGTGCCACTTTCTGCCATCAAAAAGTGCTCTCAGCGGAAGCCTTTGGGAACACCTGAACTCCCTGGGGGAGCCTTTACGCAACCCCACACTCAACAGGACTCTGCGTCTTCACTCTTTCCTAACAACCCTAAACATAACCCTAACCGGAACAAGAAGCTGAACCCGAGTTAGACCCGAAAAAACACGTACGGTGCCACTTTCTGCCATCAAAAAGTGCTCTCAGCGGAAGCCTTTGGGTACACCTGAACTCCCTGGGGGAGCCTTTACGCAACCCCACACTCAACAGGACTCTGCGTCTTCACTCTTTCCTAACAACCCTAAACATAAGCCTAACCGCAACAAGAAGCTGAACCCGAGTTAGACCCGAAAAAACACGTACGGTGCCACTTTCTGCCATCCAAAAGTGCTCTCAGTGGAAGCCTTTGGGTACACCTGAACTCCCTGGGGGAGCCTTTACGCAACCCCACACTCAACAGGACTCTGCGTCTTCACTCTTTCCTAACAACCCTAAACATAACCCTAACCGGAACAAGAAGCTCAACCCGAGTTAGACCCGAAAAAACACGTACGGTGCCACTTTCTGCCATCAAAAAGTGCTCTCAGCGGAAGCCTTTGGGTACACCTGAACTCCCTGGGGGAGCCTTTACGCAACCCCACACTCAACAGGACTCTGCGTCTTCACTCTTTCCTAACAACCCTAAACATAACCCTAACCGCAACAAGAAGCTGAACCCGAGTTAGACCCGAAAAAACACGTACGGTGCCACTTTCTGCCATCAAAAAGTGCTCTCAGCGGAAGCCTTTGGGTACACCTGAACTCCCTGGGGGAGCCTTTACGCAACCCCACACTCAACAGGACTCTGCGTCTTCACTCTTTCCTAACAACCCTAAACATAACCCTAACCGCAACAAGAAGCTGAACCCGAGTTAGACCCGAAAAAACACGTACGGTGCCACTTTCTGCCATCAAAAAGTGCTCTCAGCGGAAGCCTTTGGGTACACCTGAACTCCCTGGGGGAGCCTTTACGCAACCCCACACTCAACAGGACTCTGCGTCTTCACTCTTTCCTAACAACCCTAAACATAAGCCTAACCGCAACAAGAAGCTGAACCCGAGTTAGACCCGAAAAAACACGTACGGTGCCACTTTCTGCCATCAAAAAGTGCTCTCAGCGGAAGCCTTTGGGTACACCTGAACTCCCTGGGGGAGCCTTTACGCAACCCCACACTTAACAGGACTCTGCGTCTTCACTCTTTCCTAACAACCCTAAACATAAGCCTAACCGCAACAAGAAGCTCAACCCGAGTTAGACCCGAAAAAACACGTACGGTGCCACTTTCTGCCATCAAAAAGTGCTCTCAGCGGAAGCCTTTGGGTACACCTGAACTCCCTGGGGGAGCCTTTACGCAACCCCACACTCAACAGGACTCTGCGTCTTCACTCTTTCCTAACAACCCTAAACATAAGCCTAACCGCAACAAGAAGCTGAACCCGAGTTAGACCCGAAAAAACACGTACGGTGCCACTTTCTGCCATCAAAAAGTGCTCTCAGCGGAAGCCTTTGGGTACACCTGAACTCCCTGGGGGAGCCTTTACGCAACCCCACACTCAACAGGACTCTGTGTCTTCACTCTTTCCTAACAACCCTAAACATAACCCTAACCGCAACAAGAAGCTGAACCCGAGTTAGACCCGAAAAAACACGTACGGTGCCACTTTCTGCCATCAAAAAGTGCTCTCAGCGGAAGCCTTTGGGTACACCTGAACTCCCTGGGGGAGCCTTTACGCAACCCCACACTCAACAGGACTCTGCGTCTTCACTCTTTCCTAACAACCCTAAACATAACCCTAACCGCAACAAGAAGCTGAACCCGAGTTAGACCCGAAAAAACACGTACGGTGCCACTTTCTGCCATCAAAAAGTGCTCTCAGCGGAAGCCTTTGGGTACACCTGAACTCCCTGGGGGAGCCTTTACGCAACCCCACACTCAACAGGACTCTGCGTCTTCACTCTTTCCTAACAACCCTAAACATAACCCTAACCGCAACAAGAAGCTCAACCCGAGTTTGACCCGAAAAAACACGTACGGTGCCACTTTCTGCCATCCAAAAGTGCTCTCAGCGGAAGCCTTTGGGTACACCTGAACTCCCTGGGGGAGCCTTTACGCAACCCCACACTCAACAGGACTCTGCGTCTTCACTCTTTCCTAACAACCCTAAACATAAGCCTAACCGGAACAAGAAGCTCAACCCGAGTTAGACCCGAAAAAACACGTACGGTGCCACTTTCTGCCATCAAAAAGTGCTCTCAGCGGAAGCCTTTGGGTACACCTGAACTCCCTGGGGGAGCCTTTACGCAACCCCACACTCAACAGGACTCTGCGTCTTCACTCTTTCCTAACAACCCTAAACATAACCCTAACCGCAACAAGAAGCTGAACCCGAGTTAGACCCAAAAAAACACGTACGGTGCCACTTTCTGCCATCAAAAAGTGCTCTGAGCGGAAGCCTTTGGGTACACCTGAACTCCCTGGGGGAGCCTTTACGCAACCCCACACTCAACAGGACTCTGCGTCTTCACTCTTTCCTAACAACCCTAAACATAACCCTAACCGCAACAAGAAGCTGAACCCGAGTTAGACCCGAAAAAACACGTACGGTGCCACTTTCTGCCATCAAAAAGTGCTCTCAGCGGAAGCCTTTGGGTACACCTGAACTCCCTGGGGGAGCCTTTACGCAACCCCACACTCAACAGGACTCTGCGTCTTCACTCTTTCCTAACAACCCTAAACATAACCCTAACCGCAACAAGAAGCTGAACCTGAGTTAGACCCGAAAAAACACGTACGGTGCCACTTTCTGCCATCAAAAAGTGCTCTCAGCGGAAGCCTTTGGGTACACCTGAACTCCCTGGGGGAGCCTTTACGCAACCCCACACTCAACAGGACTCTGCGTCTTCACTCTTTCCTAACAACCCTAAACATAACCCTAACCGCAACAAGAAGCTGAACCCGAGTTAGACCCGAAAAAACACGTACGGTGCCACTTTCTTCCATCAAAAAGTGCTCTCAGCGGAAGCCTTTGGGTACACCTGAACTCCCTGGGGGAGCCTTTACGCAACCGCACACTCAACAGGACTCTGCGTCTTCACTCTTTCCTAACAACCCTAAACATAACCCTAACCGCAACAAGAAGCTGAACCCGAGTTAGACCCGAAAAAACACGTACGGTGCCACTTTCTGCCATCAAAAAGTGCTCTCAGCGGAAGCCTTTGGGTACACCTGAACTCCCTGGGGGAGCCTTTACGCAACCCCACACTCAACAGGACTCTGCGTCTTCACTCTTTCCTAACAACCCTAAACATAAGCCTAACCGCAACAAGAAGCTGAACCCGAGTTAGACCCGAAAAAACACGTACGGTGCCACTTTCTGCCATCCAAAAGTGCTCTCAGCGGAAGCCTTTGGGTACACCTGAACTCCCTGGGGGAGCCTTTACGCAACCCCACACTCAACAGGACTCTGCGTCTTCACTCTTTCCTAACAACCCTAAACATAAGCCTAACCGGAACAAGAAGCTGAACCCGAGTTAGACCCGAAAAAACACGTACGGTGCCACTTTCTGCCATCAAAAAGTGCTCTCAGCGGAAGCCTTTGGGTACACCTGAACTCCCTGGGGGAGCCTTTACGCAACCCCACACTCAACAGGACTCTGCGTCTTCACTCTTTCCTAACAACCCTAAACATAACCCTAACCGCAACAAGAAGCTGAACCCGAGTTAGACCCGAAAAAACACGTACGGTGCCACTTTCTGCCATCCAAAAGTGCTCTCAGCGGAAGCCTTTGGGTACACCTGAACTCCCTGGGGGAGCCTTTACGCAACCCCACACTCAACAGGACTCTGCGTCTTCACTCTTTCCTAACAACCCTAAACATAACCCTAACCGCAACAAGGAGCTCAACCCGAGTTAGACCCGAAAAAACACGTACGGTGCCACTTTCTGCCATCAAAAAGTGCTCTCAGCGGAAGCCTTTGGGTACACCTGAACTCCCTGGGGAAGCCTTTACGCAACCCCACACTCAACAGGACTCTGCGTCTTCACTCTTTCCTAACAACCCTAAACATAACCCTAACCGCAACAAGAAGCTGAACCCGAGTTAGACCCGAAAAAACACGTACGGTGCCACTTTCTGCCATCAAAAAGTGCTCTCAGCGGAAGCCTTTGGGTACACCTGAACTCCCTGGGGGAGCCTTTACGCAACCCCACACTCAACAGGACTCTGCGTCTTCACTCTTTCCTAAAAACCCTAAACATAAACCTAACCGCAACAAGAAGCTCAACCCGAGTTAGACCCGAAAAAACACGTACGGTGCCACTTTCTGCCATCCAAAAGTGCTCTCAGCGGAAGCCTTTGGGTACACCTGAACTCCCTGGGGGAGCCTTTACGCAACCGCACACTCAACAGGACTCTGCGTCTTCACTCTTTCCTAACAACCCTAAACATAACCCTAACCGGAACAAGAAGCTGAACCCGAGTTAGACCCGAAAAAACACGTACGGTGCCACTTTCTGCCATCCAAAAGTGCTCTCAGCGGAAGCCTTTGGGTACACCTGAACTCCCTGGGGGAGCCTTTACGCAACCCCACACTCAACAGGACTCTGCGTCTTCACTCTTTCCTAACAACCCTAAACATAACCCTAACCGGAACAAGAAGCTGAACCCTGGTTAGACCCGAAAAAACACGTACGGTGCCACTTTCTGCCATCAAAAAGTGCTCTCAGCGGAAGCCTTTGGGTACACCTGAACTCCCTGGGGGAGCCTTTACGCAACCCCACACTCAACAGGACTCTGCGTCTTCACTCTTTCCTAACAACCCTAAACATAACCCTAACCGCAACAAGGAGCTCAACCCGAGTTAGACCCGAAAAAACACGTACGGTGCCACTTTCTGCCATCCAAAAGTGCTCTCAGCGGAAGCCTTTGGGTACACCTGAACTCCCTGGGGGAGCCTTTACGCAACCGCACACTCAACAGGACTCTGCGTCTTCACTCTTTCCTAACAACCCTAAACATAACCCTAACCGGAACAAGAAGCTGAACCCGAGTTAGACCCGAAAAAACACGTACGGTGCCACTTTCTGCCATCAAAAAGTGCTCTCAGCGGAAGCCTTTGGGTACACCTGAACTCCCTGGGGGAGCCTTTACGCAACCCCACACTCAACAGGACTCTGCGTCTTCACTCTTTCCTAACAACCCTAAACATAACCCTAACCGCAACAAGGAGCTCAACCCGAGTTAGACCCGAAAAAACACGTACGGTGCCACTTTCTGCCATCAAAAAGTGCTCTCAGCGGAAGCCTTTGGGTACACCTGAACTCCCTGGGGAAGCCTTTACGCAACCCCACACTCAACAGGACTCTGCGTCTTCACTCTTTCCTAACAACCCTAAACATAACCCTAACCGCAACAAGAAGCTGAACCCGAGTTAGACCCGAAAAAACACGTACGGTGCCACTTTCTGCCATCAAAAAGTGCTCTCAGCGGAAGCCTTTGGGTACACCTGAACTCCCTGGGGGAGCCTTTACGCAACCCCACACTCAACAGGACTCTGCGTCTTCACTCTTTCCTAACAACCCTAAACATAAGCCTAACCGGAACAAGAAGCTCAACCCGAGTTAGACCCGAAAAAACACGTACGGTGCCACTTTCTGCCATCCAAAAGTGCTCTCAGTGGAAGCCTTTGGGTACACCTGAACTCCCTGGGGGAGCCTTTACGCAACCCCACACTCAACAGGACTCTGCGTCTTCACTCTTTCCTAACAACCCTAAACATAACCCTAACCGCAACAAGAAGCTCAACCCGAGTTAGACCCGAAAAAACACGTACGGTGCCACTTTCTGCCATCAAAAAGTGCTCTGAGCGGAAGCCTTTGGGTACACCTGAACTCCCTGGGGGAGCCTTTACGCAACCCCACACTCAACAGGACTCTGCGTCTTCACTCTTTCCTAACAACCCTAAACATAACCCTAACCGCAACAAGAAGCTGAACCCGAGTTAGACCCGAAAAAACACGTACGGTGCCACTTTCTGCCATCAAAAAGTGCTCTCAGCGGAAGCCTTTGGGTACACCTGAACTCCCTGGGGGAGCCTTTACGCAACCCCACACTCAACAGGACTCTGCGTCTTCACTCTTTCCTAACAACCCTAAACATAACCCTAACCGCAACAAGAAGCTCAACCCGAGTTAGACCCGAAAAAACACGTACGGTGCCACTTTCTGCCATCCAAAAGTGCTCTCAGCGGAAGCCTTTGGGTACACCTGAACTCCCTGGGGGAGCCTTTACGCAAACCCACACTCAACAGGACTCTGCGTCTTCACTCTTTCCTAACAACCCTAAACATAACCCTAACCGCAACAAGAAGCTCAACCCGAGTTAGACCCGAAAAAACACGTACGGTGCCACTTTCTGCCATCCAAAAGTGCTCTCAGCGGAAGCCTTTGGGTACACCTGAACTCCCTGGGGGAGCCTTTACGCAACCGCACACTCAACAGGACTCTGCGTCTTCACTCTTTCCTAACAACCCTAAACATAACCCTAACCGGAACAAGAAGCTGAACCCGAGTTAGACCCGAAAAAACACGTACGGTGCCACTTTCTGCCATCAAAAAGTGCTCTCAGCGGAAGCCTTTGGGTACACCTGAACTCCCTGGGGGAGCCTTTACGCAACCCCACACTCAACAGGACTCTGCGTCTTCACTCTTTCCTAACAACCCTAAACATAACCCTAACCGGAACAAGAAGCTGAACCCGAGTTAGACCCGAAAAAACACGTACGGTGCCACTTTCTGCCATCAAAAAGTGCTCTCAGCGGAAGCCTTTGGGTACACCTGAACTCCCTGGGGGAGCCTTTACGCAACCCCACACTCAACAGGACTCTGCGTCTTCACTCTTTCCTAACAACCCTAAACATAACCCTAACCGCAACAAGAAGCTCAACCCGAGTTAGACCCGAAAAAACACGTACGGTGCCACTTTCTGCCATCAAAAAGTGCTCTCAGCGGAAGCCTTTGGGTACACCTGAACTCCCTGGGGGAGCCTTTACGCAACCCCACACTCAACAGGACTCTGCGTCTTCACTCTTTCCTAACAACCCTAAACATAACCCTAACCGCAACAAGAAGCTGAACCTGAGTTTGACCCGAAAAAACACGTACGGTGCCACTTTCTGCCATCAAAAAGTGCTCTCAGCGGAAGCCTTTGGGTACACCTGAACTCCCTGGGGGAGCCTTTACGCAACCCCACACTCAACAGGACTCTGCGTCTTCACTCTTTCCTAACAACCCTAAACATAACCCTAACCGCAACAAGAAGCTCAACCCGAGTTAGACCCGAAAAAACACGTACGGTGCCACTTTCTGCCATCCAAAAGTGCTCTCAGCGGAAGCCTTTGGGTACACCTGAACTCCCTGGGGGAGCCTTTACGCAACCCCACACTCAACAGGACTCTGCGTCTTCACTCTTTCCTAACAACCCTAAACATAAGCCTAACCGCAACAAGAAGCTGAACCCGAGTTAGACCCGAAAAAACACGTACGGTGCCACTTTCTGCCATCAAAAAGTGCTCTCAGCGGAAGCCTTTGGGTACACCTGAACTCCCTGGGGGAGCCTTTACGCAACCCCACACTCAACAGGACTCTGCGTCTTCACTCTTTCCTAACAACCCTAAACATAAGCCTAACCGCAACAAGAAGCTGAACCCGAGTTAGACCCGAAAAAACACGTACGGTGCCACTTTCTGCCATCAAAAAGTGCTCTCAGCGGAAGCCTTTGGGTACACCTGAACTCCCTGGGGGAGCCTTTACGCAACCCCACACTCAACAGGACTCTGCGTCTTCACTCTTTCCTAACAACCCTAAACATAACCCTAACCGCAACAAGAAGCTGAACCTGAGTTAGACCCGAAAAAACACGTACGGTGCCACTTTCTGCCATCAAAAAGTGCTCTGAGCGGAAGCCTTTGGGTACACCTGAACTCCCTGGGGAAGCCTTTACGCAACCCCACACTCAACAGGACTCTGCGTCTTCACTCTTTCCTAACAACCCTAAACATAACCCTAACCGCAACAAGAAGCTGAACCCGAGTTAGACCCGAAAAAACACGTACGGTGCCACTTTCTGCCATCAAAAAGTGCTCTCAGCGGAAGCCTTTGGGTACACCTGAACTCCCTGGGGGAGCCTTTACGCAACCCCACACTCAACAGGACTCTGCGTCTTCACTCTTTCCTAACAACCCTAAACATAACCCTAACCGCAACAAGAAGCTCAACCCGAGTTAGACCCGAAAAAACACGTACGGTGCCACTTTCTGCCATCCAAAAGTGCTCTGAGCGGAAGCCTTTGGGTACACCTGAACTCCCTGGGGGAGCCTTTACGCAACCCCACACTCAACAGGACTCTGCGTCTTCACTCTTTCCTAACAACCCTAAACATAACCCTAACCGCAACAAGAAGCTGAACCCGAGTTAGACCCGAAAAAACACGTACGGTGCCACTTTCTGCCATCAAAAAGTGCTCTCAGCGGAAGCCTTTGGGTACACCTGAACTCGCTGGGGGAGCCTTTACGCAACCCCACACTCAACAGGACTCTGCGTCTTCACTCTTTCCTAACAACCCTAAACATAACCCTAACCGCAACAAGAAGCTGAACCCGAGTTAGACCCGAAAAAACACGTACGGTGCCACTTTCTTCCATCAAAAAGTGCTCTCAGCGGAAGCCTTTGGGTACACCTGAACTCCCTGGGGGAGCCTTTACGCAACCGCACACTCAACAGGACTCTGCGTCTTCACTCTTTCCTAACAACCCTAAACATAACCCTAACCGCAACAAGAAGCTGAACCCGAGTTAGACCCGAAAAAACACGTACGGTGCCACTTTCTGCCATCAAAAAGTGCTCTCAGCGGAAGCCTTTGGGTACACCTGAACTCCCTGGGGGAGCCTTTACGCAACCCCACACTCAACAGGACTCTGCGTCTTCACTCTTTCCTAACAACCCTAAACATAAGCCTAACCGCAACAAGAAGCTGAACCCGAGTTAGACCCGAAAAAACACGTACGGTGCCACTTTCTGCCATCCAAAAGTGCTCTCAGCGGAAGCCTTTGGGTACACCTGAACTCCCTGGGGGAGCCTTTACGCAACCCCACACTCAACAGGACTCTGCGTCTTCACTCTTTCCTAACAACCCTAAACATAAGCCTAACCGGAACAAGAAGCTGAACCCGAGTTAGACCCGAAAAAACACGTACGGTGCCACTTTCTGCCATCAAAAAGTGCTCTCAGCGGAAGCCTTTGGGTACACCTGAACTCCCTGGGGGAGCCTTTACGCAACCCCACACTCAACAGGACTCTGCGTCTTCACTCTTTCCTAACAACCCTAAACATAACCCTAACCGCAACAAGAAGCTCAACCCGAGTTAGACCCGAAAAAACACGTACGGTGCCACTTTCTGCCATCCAAAAGTGCTCTCAGCGGAAGCCTTTGGGTACACCTGAACTCCCTGGGGGAGCCTTTACGCAACCCCACACTCAACAGGACTCTGCGTCTTCACTCTTTCCTAACAACCCTAAACATAACCCTAACCGCAACAAGAAGCTCAACCCGAGTTAGACCCGAAAAAACACGTACGGTGCCACTTTCTGCCATCCAAAAGTGCTCTCAGCGGAAGCCTTTGGGTACACCTGAACTCCCTGGGGGAGCCTTTACGCAACCCCACACTCAACAGGACTCTGCGTCTTCACTCTTTCCTAACAACCCTAAACATAACCCTAACCGCAACAAGGAGCTCAACCCGAGTTAGACCCGAAAAAACACGTACGGTGCCACTTTCTGCCATCAAAAAGTGCTCTCAGCGGAAGCCTTTGGGTACACCTGAACTCCCTGGGGAAGCCTTTACGCAACCCCACACTCAACAGGACTCTGCGTCTTCACTCTTTCCTAAAAACCCTAAACATAAACCTAACCGCAACAAGAAGCTCAACCCGAGTTAGACCCGAAAAAACACGTACGGTGCCACTTTCTGCCATCCAAAAGTGCTCTCAGCGGAAGCCTTTGGGTACACCTGAACTCCCTGGGGGAGCCTTTACGCAACCGCACACTCAACAGGACTCTGCGTCTTCACTCTTTCCTAACAACCCTAAACATAACCCTAACCGGAACAAGAAGCTGAACCCGAGTTAGACCCGAAAAAACACGTACGGTGCCACTTTCTGCCATCCAAAAGTGCTCTCAGCGGAAGCCTTTGGGTACACCTGAACTCCCTGGGGGAGCCTTTACGCAACCCCACACTCAACAGGACTCTGCGTCTTCACTCTTTCCTAACAACCCTAAACATAACCCTAACCGCAACAAGAAGCTGAACCCGAGTTAGACCCGAAAAAACACGTACGGTGCCACTTTCTGCCATCAAAAAGTGCTCTCAGCGGAAGCCTTTGGGTACACCTGAACTCCCTGGGGGAGCCTTTACGCAACCCCACACTCAACAGGACTCTGCGTCTTCACTCTTTCCTAAAAACCCTAAACATAAACCTAACCGCAACAAGAAGCTCAACCCGAGTTAGACCCGAAAAAACACGTACGGTGCCACTTTCTGCCATCCAAAAGTGCTCTCAGCGGAAGCCTTTGGGTACACCTGAACTCCCTGGGGGAGCCCTTACGCAACCGCACACTCAACAGGACTCTGCGTCTTCACTCTTTCCTAACAACCCTAAACATAACCCTAACCGGAACAAGAAGCTGAACCCGAGTTAGACCCGAAAAAACACGTACGGTGCCACTTTCTGCCATCAAAAAGTGCTCTCAGCGGAAGCCTTTGGGTACACCTGAACTCCCTGGGGGAGCCTTTACGCAACCCCACACTCAACAGGACTCTGCGTCTTCACTCTTTCCTAACAACCCTAAACATAACCCTAACCGGAACAAGAAGCTGAACCCTGGTTAGACCCGAAAAAACACGTACGGTGCCACTTTCTGCCATCAAAAAGTGCTCTCAGCGGAAGCCTTTGGGTACACCTGAACTCCCTGGGGGAGCCTTTACGCAACCCCACACTCAACAGGACTCTGCGTCTTCACTCTTTCCTAACAACCCTAAACATAACCCTAACCGCAACAAGGAGCTCAACCCGAGTTAGACCCGAAAAAACACGTACGGTGCCACTTTCTGCCATCAAAAAGTGCTCTCAGCGGAAGCCTTTGGGTACACCTGAACTCCCTGGGGAAGCCTTTACGCAACCCCACACTCAACAGGACTCTGCGTCTTCACTCTTTCCTAACAACCCTAAACATAACCCTAACATCAACAAGAAGCTGAACCCGAGTTAGACCCGAAAAAACACGTACGGTGCCACTTTCTGCCATCAAAAAGTGCTCTCAGCGGAAGCCTTTGGGTACACCTGAACTCCCTGGGGGAGCCTTTACGCAACCCCACACTCAACAGGACTCTGCGTCTTCACTCTTTCCTAACAACCCTAAACATAAGCCTAACCGGAACAAGAAGCTCAACCCGAGTTAGACCCGAAAAAACACGTACGGTGCCACTTTCTGCCATCCAAAAGTGCTCTCAGCGCAAGCCTTTGGGTACACCTGAACTCCCTGGGGGAGCCTTTACGCAACCCCACACTCAACAGGACTCTGCGTCTTCACTCTTTCCTAACAACCCTAAACATAACCCTAACCGCAACAAGAAGCTCAACCCGAGTTAGACCCGAAAAAACACGTACGGTGCCACTTTCTGCCATCAAAAAGTGCTCTGAGCGGAAGCCTTTGGGTACACCTGAACTCCCTGGGGGAGCCTTTACGCAACCCCACACTCAACAGGACTCTGCGTCTTCACTCTTTCCTAACAACCCTAAACATAACCCTAACCGCAACAAGAAGCTGAACCCGAGTTAGACCCGAAAAAACACGTACGGTGCCACTTTCTGCCATCAAAAAGTGCTCTCAGCGGAAGCCTTTGGGTACACCTGAACTCCCTGGGGGAGCCTTTACGCAACCCCACACTCAACAGGACTCTGCGTCTTCACTCTTTCCTAACAACCCTAAACATAACCCTAACCGCAACAAGAAGCTCAACCCGAGTTAGACCCGAAAAAACACGTACGGTGCCACTTTCTGCCATCCAAAAGTGCTCTCAGCGGAAGCCTTTGGGTACACCTGAACTCCCTGGGGGAGCCTTTACGCAAACCCACACTCAACAGGACTCTGCGTCTTCACTCTTTCCTAACAACCCTAAACATAACCCTAACCGCAACAAGAAGCTGAACCCGAGTTAGACCCGAAAAAACACGTACGGTGCCACTTTCTGCCATCCAAAAGTGCTCTCAGCGGAAGCCTTTGGGTACACCTGAACTCCCTGGGGGAGCCTTTACGCAACCGCACACTCAACAGGACTCTGCGTCTTCACTCTTTCCTAACAACCCTAAACATAACCCTAACCGGAACAAGAAGCTGAACCCGAGTTAGACCCGAAAAAACACGTACGGTGCCACTTTCTGCCATCAAAAAGTGCTCTCAGCGGAAGCCTTTGGGTACACCTGAACTCCCTGGGGGAGCCTTTACGCAACCCCACACTCAACAGGACTCTGCGTCTTCACTCTTTCCTAACAACCCTAAACATAACCCTAACCGGAACAAGAAGCTGAACCCGAGTTAGACCCGAAAAAACACGTACGGTGCCACTTTCTGCCATCAAAAAGTGCTCTCAGCGGAAGCCTTTGGGTACACCTGAACTCCCTGGGGGAGCCTTTACGCAACCCCACACTCAACAGGACTCTGCGTCTTCACTCTTTCCTAACAACCCTAAACATAACCCTAACCGCAACAAGAAGCTGAACCCGAGTTAGACCCGAAAAAACACGTACGGTGCCACTTTCTGCCATCAAAAAGTGCTCTCAGCGGAAGCCTTTGGGTACACCTGAACTCCCTGGGGGAGCCTTTACGCAACCCCACACTCAACAGGACTCTGCGTCTTCACTCTTTCCTAACAACCCTAAACATAACCCTAACCGCAACAAGAAGCTGAACCTGAGTTTGACCCGAAAAAACACGTACGGTGCCACTTTCTGCCATCCAAAAGTGCTCTCAGCGGAAGCCTTTGGGTACACCTGAACTCCCTGGGGGAGCCTTTACGCAACCCCACACTCAACAGGACTCTGCGTCTTCACTCTTTCCTAACAACCCTAAACATAACCCTAACCGCAACAAGAAGCTCAACCCGAGTTAGACCCGAAAAAACACGTACGGTGCCACTTTCTGCCATCCAAAAGTGCTCTGAGCGGAAGCCTTTGGGTACACCTGAACTCCCTGGGGGAGCCTTTACGCAACCCCACACTCAACAGGACTCTGCGTCTTCACTCTTTCCTAACAATCCTAAACATAACCCTAACCGCAACAAGAAGCTGAACCCGAGTTAGACCCAAAAAAACACGTACGGTGCCACTTTCTGCCATCAAAAAGTGCTCTCAGCGGAAGCCTTTGGGTACACCTGAACTCCCTGGGGGAGCCTTTACGCAACCCCACACTCAACAGGACTCTGCGTCTTCACTCTTTCCTAACAACCCTAAACATAAGCCTAACCGCAACAAGAAGCTGAACCCGAGTTAGACCCGAAAAAACACGTACGGTGCCACTTTCTGCCATCAAAAAGTGCTCTCAGCGGAAGCCTTTGGGTACACCTGAACTCCCTGGGGGAGCCTTTACGCAACCCCACACTCAACAGGACTCTGCGTCTTCACTCTTTCCTAACAACCCTAAACATAACCCTAACCGCAACAAGAAGCTGAACCTGAGTTAGACCCGAAAAAACACGTACG